>NC_056729.1:1588951931-1589189431 GCF_019279795.1 Protopterus annectens
ATTGACTCTCTTCAAGAGGAATCTTGATGAGTGGATGGGAGATCGTAGGTTTACCCCGGGTATCACTTCTGTGTCACTGTTAGACAGAGGCACAGTATACTAGCCTCGAAAAAGGGCATAGCAAAATTTATTTAAAATGGGTGGCGAAAGCCAAACACACTCTGGCTAGGCTTATAAATGCCCTAGGGCAGATAGCCTAGTATGAACCTATGAACCTATTTCTTCTATCTGTTTACACATAGGTTAGTAGGAAAAGTGCAATGGCATTTTCAGTCATTGTTAGTGGGATGTAAGTTAAACATTGGTAGGCACTATAAGCATAGGACATTCAATGTAAAATGGTGAAATGGAAAAAGTAATAAGTAAAGTTATTATATTAAAAAATTTAAATATATAAAGAAATTTTATAATTGAGATGTGTAAAATGTGTAACAACTTTATAATATGTGAGAGATGGTTTTCATTATGTGTGAGGCACCTTTAAGATTTGGGAAATTAAAGTTATAATTAAAAAGACTTAGAGAAAGCATATATACCAGGGTGCCTAGAGAGGAGTTGTGGTATTTTGTGAGGAAGTCAGGAGTGTCAGAGAAGTATGTAAGAGTGGTACTGGATATGTACGAGGGTAGTGTGACAGCAGTGAGGTCTGCGGTGGGAGTGACGGATGCGTTTAAGGTGGAGGTGGGGTTACATCAAGGATCAGCTCTGAGCCCTTTCTTATTTGCAATGGTGATGGACAGTTTGACAGATGAGATCAGACAGGAGTCCCCATGGACTATGATGTTTGCAGATGACATTGTGATCTGTAGTGAGAGTAGGGAACAAGTGGAGGAGACCCTGGAGAGATGGAGATATGCTCTAGAGGGAAGAGGAATGAAGGTCAGCAGGACTAAGAGAGAATATATGTGTGTGAATGAAAGGGAGGATAGAAGAACGGTGAGGATGCAAGGAGTAGAGGTGGTGAAGGTGGATGAGTTTAAATACTTGGGGTCAATAGTTCAGAGTAACGGTGAGTGTGGAAGAGAGGTGAAGAAGAACGTACAGGCAGGACGGAGTGGGTGGAGAAGAGCGTCAGGAGTGATTTGTGACAGACGAGTACCTGTAAGAGTGAAAGGGAAGGTCTACAAGAGGGTAGTGAGACCAGCTATGTTATATGGGTTGGAGACAGTGGCACTGACAAAAAGGCAGGAGTTTGAGCTGGATGTGGCAGAGTTAAAGATGTTAAGATTTGCACTGGGTGTGACAAGGGTGGACAGGATTAGGAATAAGTATATTAGAGGGTCAGCCCAGGTTTGAAGGTTTGGAGACAAAGCCAGAGAGGCAAGATTATGTTGGTTTGGACATGTGCTGAGGAGGGATGCTGAGTATATTGGGAAAAAAGATGCTAAGGATGAAGCTACCAGGTAACAGGAAAAGAGGAAGGCCTAAGATAAGGTTTATGGATGTGGTGAGAGAGGACATGCAGGTGGTTGGTGTGACAGAGCAAGATGCAGAGGACAGGAAGAAATGGAAACAGGTGATCCGCTTTGGCGATCCCTAACAGGAACAGCCGAAAGAAGATGATGATGATTAAAAGGAAGTGAATGTATTTAATTTATTAGCACTGTCATTAGGGGGATATAAAATGGCTACTGAATGGAATAAGGTTATTCCTTTGAAGGCTAACAAAGCCGAGGAACCAGAATGTGATTTGGAATAAAGAATTGTAGCCACAGCTGTGCTCTTGTTTGGTTTATTTTATTTTATTGAGGAGAATTCCTGTGATGTGTTTCCTGGCTTCGGCTGGGGACTGTGGTTGTTTGTTTCAAGAAACCAAATAAGCCACTAAAAAGTCACATGGCCATAGGATGAACATTCAGGCTCCACAGAGAATGGAAATGTGACCCAGTAAAGCAAGCACTGTGAGTTACTAACGCTGATTGGTACACAACTGTGCTGCTCATTTCATAACAAGTTTTAAAACAGAGTGCCAGGTTTGGTAAGAATAGAATAAATGTTTACGAATATACTTTGTCCTGTAAAATCTCTTGATATCAGTTAAAAATTTTCCACTTCAGGTATCTGAAAAGATGACAACCCTAGATACCTCCCACTTATCAAACACACACACACACACACACACACACACACACACACACACACACACACACACACACACACACACACACACACACACACACACACACACACTTTAAGTAGCAAAGATTTGGCTTAGCACATTATTTTATTACTGATTTTCAGTCAAAAACATTCACAACTGTACTTCATCATTGTGCCTGATTCCGAGTAAAAACAATATTAAATAGTTAATGTTTTAGAACACAACATTTTCAGACATGCTTGAGCCTTCTGTAAAACAAAACCAGGTAGCCTCAGTATTTGAGAAGTATTTATTTTTGTGAGATATCATTTGCACTTCTGAATGTATTTTTTAAAGAACAACTATGGCCAGAAACCTAACTAAAAAAGTAATTTGTGCAGTAATAATACATGTACGTCACTCTCACATCATTCTAAGTGTTATTTTCTAAAGACTAAAGAACTTTTTCCTTCATAATGACAATGTGAAGTCGAACTACTGACATTTTGTTTTGTTTCTCAGCCAATGTTGGTTCTTCCAGTGATGCAGTCTGCATTACCATAATGTTGAGTTAGAATGGCATTGCCCAGAATTAATGCTTTCTTTGAGTATCTCTAATACTACTAGATAAACACAGGCATTTTACAACTCCTGTTGACTTTTGTTGGTTACAAGCTCATAAGTAGATTTTTTTATTTTTATTTTTGTGGACAAACTGTGGCCATCCTGGTTCTGTGAAACATTTATGTGTCCTAGTTGTGGTTACTCCTTTCCAGTCACTGACTGCCTCTGTTACAAGTATTCATCTGTCAGTTATGCATACCTGTTCTGCCCACTTACCTGTGAATAACAGCTTGTGCTAGTATAGCTCAAGTACACGTCCTCAAGCTAGCGGATGTTGTGTAGGAACCACAAGCAAATAAGGCAACATTTCAAAGAAAGCTAGAATGATATGCATAGAGGTTGTATCGTTAGGTGCAGACAGGAAACTTACAGTGAACTACTTTTTATCTTATCAGTGTTTTTGCCCCCCCACACTTTATCCACCATCTTCTGTGTTCCATTGCCCCCACCACCACCACCACCACCATCTCCATAGTTAGGCAGACTCATTGTCCTATGGGCTGGATTAAAGGGGAAGAGAATAATATCTGATAGAAAAAACTTGACATTTGCCTGTATTTACCATGTACAACATTAATGTATCTGTGAAATAGCCTTCTGAAATGAAACACTGTTCAAAAATTGTAGTATAATTCAAGAATATCTGGGACAGAAGTAAGACGAACACAAACCACAGGCTGATAACTGTCTGGAATTTGTAGGCTCTACTTGAGTGGGAATATTCAGACCAAATGGCCCAGGAGGTGTTTATATACCGCCAAGGCCATGGTTAATTTCAGTGAAGGATTATAATTTGTTTTCCAGTGGGTCAGTGAATAACATTTTTCTTCAAATTTACTTTTGTAGATAATCTGCTGGTCTTGACTGTTGCAACACGTGAGACTGATGGTTTTAGACGGTTTATCAGATCGGCAAAGTTCTTCAACTACAGCATTAAGGTAATAAGTGAAAATATCTGATACAGAATGAAAATCAAACTTGGAGAGAACCAGTCATATCACATTGCTAGGCAGCAAACATTAACTGTTCATTTTAGTTTGTTTCAGTCTTTTGCCAACACATGTAAATAAATCTGAGTAGTACTTCAAGAACAGTGAATATTAGCAGCAGCATATCCTGCCACAGAACTATAAAATGGTGCTGGATTTGGGTTTCAAACCTCAAAGCAGTTTTAACCTAAATAGTAAATCTGTTTTTAGATTTGGATTTCAAGTCTGAAAGCAGTTGTATAACACATATAGTAATTGTGTTTCTTAACTCTTTATAGAACTATTTATTGGTTAACTACCCACACTGCAGAAAGGCATAGATTTTGCATTTCCTGTTGACGGCAGGTTTAGATTTTTGCATTTATGACAGCTATACCTTATTACTGCTATGTTTAAATAAATCACAGTACTAAAGACACCTCTATTTGTCTGAGGAGTAAACTTTATCTTGTTGGCTTTAAAACATCTGGTTACCCGAAGACATCAGGATCCTTTTGTTGTCTGTGTGGCACTGTTTGTAAAGTGTCGCATGTCAAGCCAAAACCAGTTAGCCACTTCATCTAAATAATTTATTGCAAACCATTTAAGTATGAAATTCAAAAAGTCACATGCTCCAAACAACGAGTCAAATAATCCGAGTACAGACATTGATACATGAATAAATGTACTAAACATTCGTTAAAAAGTACTGCTTTTAAACCTACAGATGAAAACTGTAAAGTATCCAGATTTTTCCAGCGATAAGTACTTGTAGTAAATAACAACATCATTTATATTTGACTATACCATGGCATTCAGCTATAATTTGTACTCTGTACCTCATGTAGCTCTGATAGTGCCTCATAATCCCTTCCTCTTAAATAAACTTCTGTACATTTTCTGATAAAGATGTCAAGTTTTTGGATCTTTTATTAATAAACTTAGGCTAGGGACCTGCTGCTGTAAGCAATGTAAATTGCACTTGACTATATTCCAGTTTGCTGTAATAATAATTTTATTTATCAGTAGTATCCACGTTACATTCTCTGCTTTTTTTTCTTTTGATTCAATACAGTGCAACAGCTTAAGACATTTATGGAACATCTTGTGAGTCTAGTTTATATTTTAAAATTTACATTAAAATGGTCAGCAATGGACATGGAATATTTTGAATATTTAAATGTTTAAATATTAAATTAAACAGGGGTTTAGAAGTATTTTACTTCCATTGATTTTAGGAAGACTAATTTCAGAAATTGTTATATTCATGCTTCTATTGGTCACTTTACTTTCGTTAAACATATTGTAAAAGGACAGAGAGTAAGGCTGTTGAGGCTTATTTCGGGAATCATGTTTGTAAGCGTCTATATCACGTTATCGAAATCTTACTACATCGAATCACTAAAGGTTGACCTCTAGTGATCGATGTAGTAAAACATCGAATAACGTTTAAAAAAAACAAAACAAACAAAAATAAAAACTAACTAGCTTAGGCAGGGGGGCAAGCCCCCCCTGCACCCCCACTTCCTACGGAGATTTCTGTTTACCTGCACAATGCTCTGCGCGTTCGATGTTGTGGTGCCGACAATATCAGCTTCGATATTTTCAGCTTTCGACATCGTGAAGTAGACCCGTTTGTAAAGGGATTTGAAACATTAATTAACATGTTTACAGTTAAGGCATCTGATCACCTTTTGAGTACTTCTGCTTTTCAGGTGGTCATTCAGTTTAGAACTAATAAATTTGCATCCATTTTAGAGGCCAGCTCAATGAAAGTGTTCATGATATTAAGAGTTTCTCCAAATTGCAGTTGCACGTTAGCTTTGGAATGCAGTGTGGGTAGTGATGTCATGGACAATTCTCAAGGGGTATTAGATTTGTTTAAAGCAGTAGGTCCTCAGCCTGAGTTATTTAATAAAATGACCAATAACGTGAAATTTATTTTGGAAAATGCTAGTACAACATTTGTATTGTACTGAACATAAGTAAAACAGGCCATCGCTTATTAAGTTTAAGGGCCTGCACTGAAAATGGGGATTAACCAGTCAGACTTTCCCGATAAACAAAAACAAATAAATAATAAGTAAAATAAATAAATAAGTGTGGGCGTTGTCAACAATGAGTGAATGTTAATACTGGCAGTTAAGTCAAGGTAGCAAAATCACAACAAAAGTATATAGGTATATCCAAGTTTAACTGCTAACAGTCCCAGAGAGTGGTGTATACCTTGTCTCATGAAACTAGTTTTATGCCATTTATTTTGTAAAAAATGATACATAATTTTAATGTAAATATTAAGAAACATGTTTATGCTATTAAAAAGAAGCAAACAGAAAATGCATTTATTCATTTAAAAAGGCATTCTGCAATTTGCATTTTTAGACAGTGCAGGAAGGGATTATGAAGCGTTGTTGGAACAGCATCAGAGATGAATTTAAAGTTAAAAGCCACAGTACATCCAAGCATAAATTAAATGGTATCTGTCAGAAATGTTTTAAAACATTAATAAGAATTCATAAAAAGACCCCTTACCCCCACGGGATATACAGGCCATGAGGAAAAAGGCTGTGTTTATTACAACTATACAGTCTTTTGCATTTCATAGACACAGACGCCACAGTGAAAAAAGACCTAATTTGCAAGTCCGTGAATCACAGTAAACTAAAGCAAAGTGCAGATGAGCCCTTCCTGCAATAGTTAACAATGGCTGCTACATCGTGTTAGCACAGGCTGCCATCCCTTGCAGTTACTGCCCCAAACACACAAGCACAAAGTAAGACTCTTACACACACACACACACACACACACACACACACACACACACACACACACACACACACACACACACACTTGCCACATACCTCATACCTGCTCTTGTTGTCAAAATGTCCATAATGTCTCCTTTTGCCCTGCCCTATTAATTCAAGGGTGATCACAGTTTGTCCTTAATGCCAGACATTCACGTTTCACATTTCCTGTTCTGTAGTAAATGCATGCTAGGGCAAATACTGCTGTCCTACAAGGTTGAGAGATGTGCCTAATGATTCTTGTCCCTTTCCCTCCTGCATCACAGCATGTTGCAGATATTGATTAATGCCCCAAAGGCTCAATATATAGCAAACTTTGCTGAACTAATGTAGTTAGTGCAGTGGGCTAATGCTGGGGTATTTTGTATAAATGGTGAATGGTTTGAATCCCTTTCCACCCACACGTTTTTAAACATTAATATTATTAAAAAAGTCAGTCTCTGGTGTTTAGTGGTGCCACAGAGCATTAACATCTTCGGTGGGAGGATACGTGGCTTGAAGGATGTTCTTCTTATTTCACTGTTGCAGTCATTACATTTGGGTAATCCTGCTGGCAGGCTGCTCTCAGCTGGCCTGAATTCCAAAGTCTTGGGCCCTGCGTCGGTTGCTGTCGCCCCTTCCCTAATGTCAGGTCGTCAGGGGTATAAAAGATGCAGCCGACGCCATTTTCTTTAGTCTTTCTTGCCGTGTGGTGCCCGAAGCAGAAGCAGTTCGCAAGTGCTGGTCGTCCGACTCCTGAGATTTTCATGTTCAAGTTTCAGATCCGAAGTCTTCAATAAAGCTAAGTACCCCGTTGGGGAAACTTTTTTCTTGCTCCAGACTGATGTCAGAAAAGTTAATAATTGTATTTCTTGTGGAAAGCAAATACCTCATAAGGACTTTCATTCCTACTGTATTCCTTGCCTAGGCCCTGATCACAATGTTTCAGGTTGTCGGTTTTGTGCTAGATTTAACCAACGCACTATTAAGCGTTAGTATGATTTTGCATTAAACTATTTTGGACGCAGGTTTAATTATCCAGAAATGTCGTCGGATAGCCATCCGACTACCGGAGTTCATAAAAAATGTAAAGAAAAGGAGAAAGATAAACTGCCGAGGCCCAAAACCAATGACGAAGCTTCTCCTAAGCCAGTCGCCGGTTCTCAGTGAGGCGCTTTCGCAGCCCCTGATGCCCGCTCCTTTAGAGTCACAGGCCGCTACCGACTCCCACGTGGAGTCGGCTATGCCGCTGGAAACTCAAGGTATTGGAGCCTCGGACGCTATTTCCTCAGATGGGTCCGGAGCTGCTGAGCAGGCACCGGCTTCAGAGTGTGTATTCAGACCTAAACATCTTTACATTAAACCGACTTCAGCTTCAAAGGCAAAGACTAAAGCACCTTCTAAAGCAAAGAAACAAACTCAAGAGCCACATGGACAGGCCTCTATGCCCAAAAAGCATATGCTCAAAATGGCCGAAGACTTGATTACCTTGATCAGGGGTTCCCATCCCCTTCCTGATAAGAGGCCTAGGCAAGAGACAGACTATGAATCTTCAGATCAGGTTTCTATTTTTTCTGATTCCTCTTCTGATCAGGAATATTCCCTTCCCCCCTATGAGGATTGTGATGCTGAAGAATCTATACCTTCAGCCTCTCCTCCTGAGGACTATTCTTTTGGGGAAACCTTGCATACCATGAGGGAGCATTTCCACTGGGAGAGCCAAAATTTTTCAGAATCTAAAAAGAAGCTCAGGGACTTCCTTTTACTACCCCAACACAGGCCCCTAGCCATTCCACCTGTGTTGGACATTGTAGATGATGTGTTTTCAGAGTCTCCCTGACCCCTCACTCCTTACCTCCAGCACCTGTTAAGCCTGACAGATATTACAGGGTTCCTGACTCTCATAAATTCCTTTTCAAAAAACCCTGCTGCAGACCCAGAAACTATTTCACAGGGTCCCAAAGGAGTTAAGGCTTCCGCTGCAAAAAAACCCTAAGATTCTAGGGCACTGGATAGATGGGGAAAAAGGTTTACACATCTGCTACCTTGGCTATAAGGGCCTTAAACTGTCAGTTTCATATGCTGAAATATCAGCAACATGTCATGGCATTGCTTAAACAGAAAATGTTATTAAATTCTGAATGTGCAGAAAGTAAGGAAATGCAGGATTTATTGCATGCAGCTGAACAAGTTGGAAAGCATACTTTGCAATGTGGTTTTGATTCTTTGGAGGCCTCCTGCAGGGCCGCAGTTACGGGTTCTGTAATTAGGAGGCATGCTTGGTTAAAGGAACAAAATCTGCCTGATCATGTCAAAGTTAAATTATTAGATGCACCTTTACAGCATGATACTTTGTTTGGTGTTAAGGCAGAAGAGGTGTTAAAGAAAATGGAGGACAAAGCTAAATCTATGCAAACTGTCAAAGATTTTTTACAAGTACAGCTACCCAGGTTTAGAAGACACTGGCCTACAAAGAATTGGTCCTTTCCTGTGTCAGACAGACCTCAAAGGGGCAGATCCAGATGCCTTAGAGGCAGATCCCAGGCGCAAGGTTCATACAGGTCAAAGCAATGGGGTGCTTCTACCTCCAAAATTGGAGAAGACAAATCACAACCATACAGGAAACAGTCCCAATGACTTCCCCCTGCCTGCACCAAGCACTTATCTCCTGGCAGCACCCTTAGGGGGGAAAATAGCACTTTTTTTTCTCAAAATTGGCACATGATAACCCAGGACAAGTGGGTTCTAAACATAGTGTCACAAGGCTACAAGTTCCACTTCCATACACTGCCAAAGGCAAAAGGTTGGCCAGATCTGCCAAAAAGTCAATGGGCAGAGGCACAAAAACAAGTCTCATCCCTCATGGACATAGGGGCCATTCAACAGGTACCAGAGCAGGGACAAGGATTTTACTCGACTGTTTTTGGTACCCAGAAAGGACAAGGCCTGGAGACCAATACTGGACCTATCTATTCTAAACACATTCCTGGGTATACCAAAATTCAAAATGTTGACTTTGCAGCAGCTTCTGCCCATGCTGGCAAGAAGGCTTGGCTTGTGACTTTAGACCTAAAAGAGGCATACCTGCATGTCCCAATCAGACAATCATGCAGAAGATACCTCAGATTCAAGGCTGGCTCAATGCATTACCACTTTTCTGCACTGCCATTTGGCTTATCTACTGCGCCCAAGGTCTTTACAAAGTGCCTGGCACCAGTAATTGCATTCTGCAGACAAAGGAATACAAATATATCCTTACTTGGACAACTGCCTAATTCAAGCAGAGAACAAGGACATTCTTCTACAGCATCCGGCGTTTGTGAAAAGACTTCAAACATTCCTAGGGTACACAGTCAACGAAAAGAAATCAAAACTAGTACCCTCTCAAGAGATAATATTCCTGGGTGCAAGCTTAAATACAACTGCCCAGATGGCTTATCTCATGCCAGACAAACAAAGGCAACTGACTACCTATTTCAAAATATTGGAAACAAAGGCCCAGTTATCTGCAAGAAAAATTCTGCAGGCTTTGGGCTTCATGGCTTCCTGCATCCTACTAATTCCATATGCAAGACTGCATATGAGGAAACTTCAATGGTACCTAGAAAGTGTTTGGACTCAACATTGCCACAGCCTGGAAACAAATGATTACTCTCATTCCCTGCCTGCAACAGGAGTTTTGATGGTGGGCGAAGGCTTGTCACCAGAACAAGGGACAGCCATTCACATTACCCCCAGCCAGGCAGAGCCTAACAGCGGATGCATCAGATTATGCCTGGGGGACCCACGTGGCAGGAAGATGCATACAGGGCACATGGTCCGCAAAGCAAAATGCATCTACATATCAATCAAAAAGAGATGCTAGCTGTTCAAAATGCCCTGACAGCCTTCAAGGACCTACTTCATCCGGGCCAACTACTGATAAAGACAGACAACACCACGGTCATGTGGTAGATAAACAAGCAGGGGGGCACACATTCTTATCCCCTTTGCAGGCTAACCATGGCTTTGTGGGACACAGCATTGACTTACCAAGTATATCTGCAGGCACAATTCCTGCCAGGAAAGGAAAATACTCTGGCAGACGAACTAAGCAGAAACCTCATGGATCCCCATGAGTGGCACCTGGATCCACAAGTCTTCAGTATGATAACAATGAAATGGGGATGCCCAGACATAGATCTGTTTGCCTCCCCTCACAACTACCAACTAAAAAGTTTCTGCACTAGGACTTATCACAGACAAGCATGGAAAGTGGACGCCTTATCTTTCAGCTGGAAAAACCTGTCAGTATATGCCTTTCCTCCACTGCCTCTCCTCCCCAAGGTACTCCTAAAGGTCACACAGGAGAAGCCAAATATGATACTGATTGCCCTAGACTGGCCCCATCAGTACTGGTATCCTGTCCTAAGGAACTTTTCTCAATGCCCAGCTTGGACCTTACCTCAAATACCTCGTCTACTGTCCCAACAAAACAATCAGATCCTGCACAGCCAACTCAGGACTTTAAATCTGGCAGCATGGCGGATAATGTAGTCATACAAAACACACCTCTCAGTAAAGCTGTGATGGATATCATTTTTGGAAGCCAGAAGACCTAGTACTAGAAAATCTTATGCTGGAAAATGGAAGAGATTCTGTGCTTGGAACCAGGCACAAGGAACTTATACAGCTGTACCAAACATTCCTCAGATTTTGCAATACTTAACTGAGATGCTGGACAAATGCCTATCTTTTTCATCAATTAAAATTCATACCTCTGCCATTTCGGCTCATTACAATGCAGAGCCACCACTCTTTTCTCATCCTTTATTAAGGCAGTACCTCAGAGGAGCCAAAAAATTTAAGGCCTCCAAGGAGATCACCAATACCTGCATGGGACCTCAACTATGTCTTGGAAAAACTCACCCTGCCTCCTTTTGAGCCAGCTGCTACGGCTGATATAAAGTTTTTATCTTGGAAACAGCTCTGCTCCTAGCAATAACTTCTGCAAGATGAGTTTCAGAGTTACAGGCACTCATGGCGGTGGAACCTTTCATCATTTTTTATCCAGACAGGGTCTCTCTGAGGACAAACCCAACATTTATGCCTAAGGTGGTGTCCAGTGTGGCTCTTAACCAAACTATTCATTTGCCAACTTTTTATCCAAATCCACAGAACAAGCGGGAGAGAATTCTGCATTCTTTGGACGTACACAGACAGAGTTTTCAGGAAGATAGAGTAATTACTAGTGGCATATGCTGCAGGACCACAAGGAAAGGCTATCTCAAAGCAGACTATTTCAAAGTGGATAGGCCACTGCATTCATTTCTGCTATTTACTGCATGGCAAGCCAGTGCCTAAGGGCATTAGGCTGCATTCAACCAGAGCTGCAGCCACTTCAGCAGCCTTTCTCAGGGGAGTACCAACTAAAGACATTTTAGAGGCTGATACTTGGAGTTCAGTGCACACCTTTACAAAGCATTATCATCTGCCAATCTACTCTAAATCCAGGGCAGGCTTTGCCACTGCAGTTCTGCAGGGCCTCATAGCCTCATAGCCGCTCCTAATGCTGTTTAGCTCCAGCCTCCCAACCATAGCTTTGGGACTCTACCCAAATGTAATGACTGCAACAGTGAAACACGAAGAACATAGTACAGATGTCCTTCAAGAATGCAACTGCAGTCATAACATATGGGTTGTCCTGCCTCAGGCAGCCCTCGGTCGGCCGGATTCCAAAGTCTGGGTCTGACGTCGGCTGATGTCACATTTCTCTCCGACGTCAGAGCGGCTGGAGTATATAAGCATCAGCCGATGCCATCTTCTTCAGTCTTTCTTGCCGTGCGGGGCCCGAAGCAGAAGCAGTTCGCAAGTGCCGGTCGGTCAGCTCCTGTATTCTTCAAAACCGAAGTCATCAAAAAAGCTTAAGTACCCCGTTGGGGACCTTTTCTTGCCTCAGCCGATGTCAGAATTTACTGAAAAAGTAAATAATTGTTTGTCTTGTGGTAAACAAATACCTCATAAGGATTTTCACTCTTACTGCCTCCCTTGCCTTGGCCCAGACCACGACGTCTCGGCCTGTGCCGCCTGTGCTCGCTTCAATAAGCTCACTCTCAGGTGCCGGGCGGAGTTCGCTGAAGATTTTTTTGGCGAAAAATTTGATTATACAATGCCGTCGGAACAACCGACAACGCAGACTCCTAAGAAATGAAAAGACCGGGACCGACATCCTCGGCCCGCGTCTTCCACTGACGCCACGCCAAAACTAACCGCGAGTGCCCCGGTTCCCTCTGAGGCGGTTATTCCACCGCTCTGAACCGAAGACACCGCATTACCAATACCTCCGATACCGGAGGCCACTCCGACGCCAGTTATTGATTTTCCTCCGGATACTGAAACCGAGGAAATGCCTGAGACCATTGCTGTTGATAAGGTCACTCCTGCACGTGGAGCGGCTAGGCCTCCCATGTCCATGTCTATCAAGGCCTACACACGTGCTAAGGCAGCCAGCAAGTCCAAGCATCTTACTGCTAAAACCTTACCTCAGCCTACTCCTGAAACTCAAATCATGTCTATGGCCGCAGATTTAATTTCCCTGATCAGAGGTTCCCAGGCCCATCCTGAGGGAGGATCCCAGCCTCCTCCTGATAAGAGGCCCAGGGTTGAACCCTCTGACCCTCTTCCTTCAGATGAAGATTCTGAGGACTCTGTTCACTCCGAAAGCCAGGAAGAGCCCTTCCAGACCTATGAGGATTCAGATGCAGAGGACTCCATTCCCTCGGCCTCTCCTCCTGAGGATATTTCTTTTGGGGAAGTTCTGCATTCCATGAGGGAGCATTTTAAGTGGCAAGGCCAGGAATATTCAGATTCCAGAAAGCCTTGAACCTTCCTTAAAAGCCCCAACACAGACCCTTAGCTATACCTCCTGTGCTTGATGTTTTGGATGATTTATACTCTGACTCCAGTGTTACCCCTGATACTCTTCCTCCTGCTCCTGTCAAGCCTGACAGATACTATAGGGTCCCAGAAACCCATTCTCATTTCTTTAGGGCCCATGCTGTTGATTTAGAAACAATTTCCCAGGGGCCTAAAGGGGTTTCAGCTACCACCTCCAAAATCCCTTTGCCTTCCGACAGGGAAGCAAGGTCCTTAGAGAGATGGGGGAAGAAGGTTTACACCTCCACTACTTTATCTATGAGAGCTCTCAATTGTCTCTTTCACATGTTTCAATATCAGGATTTCCTGTTAGATGATTTACAGAAAAGATTGGCCTCTCCTGAACCTTTAGATAGGAAGTCTTTGCAGGAGGCTGTGCATAATTCTCAGCAGGTTAGCAATCACTTTCTACAGTGTGGATATGATGCATTGGAGGCTTCATGTAGGGCAGCTATGACAGGGGCGGTCATTCGTAGACATGCATGGTTAAAAGAACAATCTTTACCAGATCATGTTAAGGCAAAACTTCTTGACGCCCTTGGAAAAGATCAAGCTTCTTGGTGCTAATGCTAAAGATGTGTTAAAGTCCATTGAGGAAAAAGCCAAGTCAGTTCAGACAGTCAAAGATTTCCTCCAGGTTCAGCCCAGATTCAGCAGGAACTGGCCTTCTAAAACTGGTCCTTTCCTAATCCTGAAAGATTTCCAAGGGCAAAACAGGCGTGCCCGAGGAAGAGGGCAATACAGAGGATCCTACAGGGGACGACAATGGCAACCAGCAAACCAAAGAAGTGTCACAGGGGTTTCTCATCTCAATGACTTTCCTCTAGTTCCGCTAACCAAGGAGCAAACAGAAGCTCCTTTGGGCGGAAAGTTATCTTTGTTTTCAAAAAATTGGCACAAACTGACAAAAGACAAATGGATTTTGGACATTATAGACCATGGTTACAGGTTCCATTTTCATACCTTGCCAAGAAAACAAGGCATGCCAAACCTTCCACAAAATCAGAGGGCAGAGGCTATCAAGCAAATTTCTCTGCTTGCTCAGATCAAAGCAATAGAAAAAGTTCCACAACAAGAACAAGGTCAAGGGTTTTATTCAAGACTGTTCCTTGTTCCAAGAAAAGAAACTCAATGGAGACCAATACTGGACTTGTCCGCTTTAAACACTTTTCTCATAGTACCAAAGTTCAAAATGCTGACTCTACAGCAACTCCTTCCCATGCTGGACAAGGGGTCTTGGCTGATTACTCTGGACCTCAAGGAGGCATACCTGCATGTCCCTATCAGACACAGCTGCAGAAGATACCTCAGATTTCTTGCAGGGCCAGAGCATTATCAATTCTCAGCATTGCCATTTGGCTTATCTACTGCACCCAGAGTATTCACGAAATGCCTGGCATCAGTAATTACTCATTGCAGGCTCCAGGGGATTCAAATCTACCCGTACCTGGACGATTGCCTCATACAAGTGGACAACAAACTAACCTTGACAAAAAACTTGAATTATGTCATACACTTGCTACAGGCTCTGGCATACACAGTCAACTTTCAAAAGTCAAGACTTCAGCCATCCCAGCAAATAACCTTCTTAGGAGCCAAACTAGACACAGCCTCTCAAATGGCTTACCTGACAGAATACAAGCAAAAGAAGTTAATCCATTACTTCAAAAGTTTAGCAAAGCTCACCCAGATGACTGCAAGGAGTTTCCTACAGGCCCTGGGTTACATGGCATCCTGCATTCTCCTGGTTCCACTAGCAAGATTACACATGAGAAAGCTTCAATGGTACTTAAAAAGCTTATGGTCTCAACACAGCAACAACCTAGAAGCAACTATTCCGCTCATTCCATGTCTTCAAAAGGAATTTCTATGGTGGGCCACAGTAAGCCAGTCAAACACAGGTATGTCGTTCAAAAAACCTCAGATAACACAGACCATGACCACAGATGCCTCAGACCTTGGATGGGGGGTGCACATGGAGGGCAGATGTATTCAAGGGCAATGGTCTCCAAAGGAAACACATCTGCATGTCAACCAAAAAGAAATGCTGGCAGTAATGCATGCCATCGAGGCCTTTGGACAACAACTTCAACAAGACCACCTACTAATACGGACAGACAACACCACTGTGATGTGGTACATAAACAAGCAGGGGGGCACTCATTCTTACCCCCTTTGCAGACTGACAATGAATCTTTGGGAAAAGTTCTGCTCAAGGACATATCATCCACAAGCATGGAAAATAGATGCCCTCTCATTCAACTGGAGCTCCCTGATAATTTATGCATTTCCACCTCTGCCACAGATGACCACAGTGTTATTAAAGATCAAAGCAGAGCAGCCGAAGGGGATCCTAATAGCTCCAGACTGACCAAGACAACACTGGTACCCACCACTACGGAGCAAATGTCACAACAAAACGTGGGCCCTTCCACAATGGCCCCAACTTTTGACTCAACACAACTTCAGGACAGTTCATCCCAACATCCAGACGCTACAGCTAACAGCTTGGGAAATCCCATAAATAACCTCAATTTACCTCTCTCCAAGGAAGTTCAGCGGATACTAACAGAAGCCCGCAGACCATCCACCAGAAAGGCTTACTCAGCCAAATGGAAGAGAGTCAGCATTTGGAATACCAACAAGGGTCATGATGCATCACTTTTGAGCATTCCTCTCATTCTGGAATACTTGGCAGATATGCTACATAACCGACTCTCATACTCTTCCATAAAAATACATGCTTCAGCTATCTCAGCTAGATACAACACTGATCCACCTGTGTTTTCACATCCTTTGTTAAGGCAATTTCTTAGAGGAATCAAGAATATAAAGCCCCCAAGAAAGGCACCAGTACCAGCTTGGGACCTCAATTTTGTCCTAGAAAAATTGACTCTATCTCCCTTCGAGCCAGCAGCTTCTGTGGATTTACAATTTCTTTCCTGGAAGACAGCTTTCCTGCTGGCCATTACCTCAGCAAGAAGGGTTTCGGAATTACAGGCCTTAATGGCAATACCACCGTTCATAACTTTTCACAGAGACAAGGTCTCCTTACGAACCAATCCTACCTTTCTGCCAAAAGTGGTATCTAGGGTTTCTTTAAATCACGCAATTCACCTGCCTACTTTCTTTCCCAATCCTGAGAACAAAGGGGAAAGACTGTTACATACCTTGGACATACACAGACAACTTCGCTACTACCTAGACAGAACCAAGACCAGTAGGAAGTCTGATCAGCTTTTTGTAGCTTACGCCCCTGGAGTACAAGGAAAAACAATTTCCAAACAGACAATTTCAAAATGGATTGGACATTGCATCAGATTCTGTTATTCCTTCCATGGAAAGAGTGTGCCAGCCAATATCAGACCACACTCCACCAGAGCTACAGCCACCTCTACAGCATTTTTAAGAGGGGTGCCTACAAAAGACATTCTAGAAGCTGCTACATGGAGCTCCATGCATACATTTTCCAAACACTACAACCTCCTTTATATTCCAGATCCAGAGCAGGCTTTGCTTCGGCAGTCCTGCAGGGATTGATAGCTACACCATCCTTTTCTTAGAACATACCACCTCCCCCAGCTAAGCTATGGTATTCAACCCATATGTTATGACTGCAGTTGCATTCTTGAAGGACATAGTACAGTTTTGTACCTACCATAAATGTAGATGTCCGATAGATATGCAACTGCAGTCGGGTTTTCCCTCCCTCCTTCCCCTCTATGCCTTGGGTCCACTCCTCTCCCTGTTATCCTTAGCTGGGGATATCTGTTATGGTGTATCTGTTTATTGCTTATTTATTGTCTGAAAACCTATTATTGTCTTCCAATTTGATTACAGCCTTCCTTGGAGGGCACCTGGCATCTGGGGCAAGAAACACTGAAGAAGATGGCGTCGGCTGATGCTTATATACTCCAGCCGCTCTGACGTCGGAGAGAAATGTGACATCAGCCGACGTCGGACCCAGACTTTGGAATCCGACCGAGGGCTGCCTGAGGCAGGACAACCCATATGATGTCCTTCAAGGATGCATCTGCAGTCCTTACAAATGGGTTGTCCTGCCTCAGGCAGCCCTTCGGTCGGCCGGATTCCAAAGTCTGGGTCTGGCCTCAGCTGATGTCGCACTCCACCTGACGTCATAGCTGCAGTTCAGCGGGTATAAAGGCATCAGCCGACGCCATTTTCCCCAGTCTTTCTTGCCGCGTGACGCCCGAAGCAGAAGCTGTTCGCAAGTGCCGGTCGGTCAGAACCAGAGATTGCTACTACCGAAGACTTCTAAAAAGCTAAGTACCCTGTTGGGGACTCTTTCTTGCCTCAGCCGATGTCAGAAAAAGTGAATAACTGTTTAACTTGTGGGAAACAAATACCTCATAAAGATTTCCACTCTTACTGCCTACCTTGTTTAGGCCCAGACCACGACGTAGCAGCTTGCCTAGCCTGTGCTTCCTTCAACCGACGGACTCTTAGACGGTCGGAGTTTGCAGAGGAGTTTTTCGGCTCCGCTTTTGCTTATATCATGCCGTCGGAGACTCCGACTTCACATTTAGCTAAAAAGCATAAGGAAAAGGACCGACACTCGCGGTCCGCGGTTTCGGCCGAAACCGCGGTTAAATAACCGAGTGTCTCGGTTTCGGCTGAAACCGAGTCCGCGGTTCTTCCTTCGGCCGAAAGCATGCCTCCTTCTACCGAAGCCTCTTCCAGCATGGCTGAATCTGCTACAGAAAATCCACCAGCTCTTACAGTTTCTCAGGATTTATCAGATACTATCCCCTTAGATGTATCTACTCCTGCACGTGGAGCTGCTAGGCCCCCTGCATCCATGTCAATTAAGGCTTTTGCCAGGGCTAAAGCAGTGAAATCAACCAAGACAGTGCCTGCTAAAGCCCCCTCTCACAGGCCTAGTTCTAGTACTCAAATGCTTAGTCTAGCAGAGGATCTCATTTCTTTGATCAGGGGATCCCAGCCTCACCCTGACAGGGCCTCTCACCCCCCTCCAGAGAAGAGGCCTAGAACAGAGCCCCCTGAGCCAGTTTCTACAGATTACTCCTCTGATGATTCAGAAAATACAAACCCTCCAGAAGGCCCTTATTCTCCATATGAGGACTCTGATGCAGAAGACTCCATTCCTTCTGCCTCTCCTCCTGAGGAATTTTCTTTGGGGAAACCTTGCATGCTATGAGGGAACAATTTCAATGGCAGGGCCAGGATTTTTCAGACTCTAGGAAAAGGCTTAGGACCTTTTTGCATTTGCCACAGCATAGGCCTTTAGCCATTCCTCCAGTACTTACAGTTGTGGATGATGCATTTAATGATGCTTGTACTGCTCCTGATACACTTCCTCCGGCCCCTGCTAAGCCCGACAGATACTACAGGGTTCCGGACACACATTATCACTTGTATAAGGCTCCTTTTGCAGATCCTGAAACTATTTCACAGGGCCCCAAGGCTGTAGCAGCTACCTCTGCCAAAAACCCCCCCGCCTCTGAAAGGGAATCTAGGGCCTTAGAGAGATGGGGTAAAAAAGTTTATACTTCTGCTACTCTTTCGGCTAGGGCCTTAAACTGTCAATTCCACATGATTCAGTATCAGGAATTTATGTTAGATCAGTTAACTAAAAACTGTCCTCGCCTGAACCTTTAGACCGAAAGTCTCTTCAGGAAATGGTACATAACATTCAGCAGGTCAGTAATCATTCCTTAAAATGTGGCTATGATGCACTGGAGGCTTCCTTTAGATCAGCTATGACTGGTACAGTGATCAGAAGGCATGCATGGTTAAAAGAGCAGTCCTTACCAGACCATGTAAAATCAAAGCTCCTAGATGCTCCCATGGATAAACACAATTTGTTTGGCTCCCCCGCACAGCAAGTGCTGAAGAAGGTGGAAGAGAAAGCAAAATCTGTCCAGACAGTCAAGGATTTCTTACAGGTCCAGCCTCCAAGGTTTAGTAGGAACTGGCCTTCCAAGAATTGGTCCTTTCCAGACACCACTAGAGCACAGAGAGGCAGGAATAGGCGCCCAAGAGGCAGAAGTCAATCCAGAGGTGCCTACAGGGGGCGTCAGTGGCAGCCTAACAACCAGCGAAGTACTGCCACAGATCCAGCCACTACCACTTCCACAGGACAATCACAGTGACTTGGCTCTGAAACCGCCTACCAGGGAACAACTAGAAGCACCCTTAGGTGGAAAGCTAGCCTTATTTTCAGTAAACTGGCATTACATTACAGGAGACAAATGGATTTTGCAGACAATAGACAAAGGTTACAGGTTTCACTTCCATACTCTACCAAGGAAGAGAGGAATGCCAAACCTACCTCCAAATCAAAGGACAAACGCTCTAGAACAAATAGACCACTTAATAAGGATGAGAGCTATAGAAAAGGTACCGTCTGTGGAACAAGGGCAAGGATTTTACTCCAGACTTTTCCTGGTGCCAAGAAAGGAAAACCAGTGGAGACCTATACTCGACCTGTCCGCTCTGAACACATATCTCATTGTTCCAAAATTCAAGATGCTGACCCTACAGCAGCTTCTTCCCATGCTGGGCAAGGAGTCTTGGCTGGTAACTGTAGATCTCAAGGAGGCATACCTGCACGTCCCCATATGACCAAATTGCAGAAGATACCTCAGATTTCTTGCAGGATCAGAGCATTATCAATTCTCAGCATTGCCTTTTGGCTTATCTACTGTGCCCAGAGTATTCACGAAATGCCTGGCATCAGTAATTGCTCATTGCAGGCTTCAGGGAATTCAAATTTACCCTTACCAGGACGACTGCCTGTTACAAGCGGACAACAAAAACAAATTAACAACAGATTTGAAAAAGGTCATTCATCTACTGCAAGCCCTGGGATACACAGTCAATATAAAAAAGTCAAGGCTGATACCATCCCAAAGGATAACTTTCTTGGGTGCAGAACTGGACACATCAAATCAAATGGCATCCCTCACAGCAGAAAAGCAGAAGCACCTTCCACTCTATTTCATGGCATTAACAACACAGAACCAGCTTACAGCAAGGAAGGTCCTGCAAGCCCTGGGTTACATGGCATCCTGCATAATACTGATTCCACATGCCAGACTACACATGAGGAAGTTGCAGTGGTACCTAAGGAATTTATGGTCTCAGCACAAGCACAGCCTAGAAACCCAAATTCCAATAATTCCATGCCTGAAGCAAGAATTCCGATGGTGGGCTCAGGCCTGTCAGTTGAACAAAGGACTGCCCTTCCACAGCCCTCAACCAAGCCAGACTATCACCACGGACGCCTCAGACCTCGGTTGGGGGGCACACGTGCTGGACAAGTGCATACAAGGCTTATGGACTCAAGACCAGCTGAACCTACACATAAATCAAAAAGAGATGCTGGCAGTAAAACTGGCAATTCAGACATTCAGACCATTTCTTCAACAGGGTCAATTGCTGATAAGGACAGACAACACCACAGTTATGTGGTATATCAACAAACAGGGAGGCACACATTCATATCCTCTATGCCGGATGGCAATGGACCTCTGGAATGTGGCCCTGAGCCTCAACATTCAGCTCCAGGCAATATTTGTGCCAGGAAAAGAAAATATTCTAGCAGACATCTTAAGCAGAACTACCACGGATGCCCACGAATGGATGCTGCATCCAGACATCTTCAAATCCATTACAAGGAAATGGGGACTACCAGAAATAGACTTATTCGCATCCCCACACAACCACCAATTGAAAAAATTCTGCACCTCTTCCTTTGATGCACAAGGTGCTATTGAAGATCAAAGAAGACCACCCAAGGATCATCCTGATAGCTCCAGACTGGCCGAGGCAGCATTGGTACCCATTACTGAGGAGTATGTCTCCGGAACACACATGGCCTCTACCCCTAGTCCCTTTACTGCTAACACAGAACAACTTCAAAACCCTGCATCCAAACTTGAAAACACTGCAGCTAGCTGCTTGGAACATTGCATAAGACAAAATAACCCAGATTTATCTCAAAGGGTTAAAGACATTATCTTGGAGGCTCGCAGACCCTCAACAAGGAAAACTTATTCAGCAAAATGGAAAAGATATCTCATTTGGAGTGCAGCAAAAGGAGAAAATGTATCACTGGTAAACATAGCTAACATCCTGGAATACTTAGCAGAGCTTTTCCACAATGGCCTGTCCTACTCCTCCATTAAGATTCATCGTCAGCTATTTCAGCAGAATACAACATGGATCCTCCAGTCTTCTCTCATCCTCTACTCAGGCAGTTTCTGAGAGGAATTAAAATGTAAAGCCACCAAGGAAGCCACCATTGCCTACATGGGACTTGAACTTTGTGCTAGAAAAGTTGACACTCCCCTTTTGAACCAGCAGCAACAGCAGAATTACAGTACTTATCGTGGAAAACTGCTTTCCTGCTTGCAATCACTTCAGCAAGAAGGGTTTCTGAATTACAGGCATTAATGGCAGTACAGCCCTTCCTTATCTTCCATCAGGATAGAGTGTCCATGAGAACTAATCCTACTTTTATGCCAAAGGTGGTCTCCAGGGTATCTTTAAACCAAGCAATCCACCTACCTACATTCTTCCCCAACCCACAGAACAGGGTAGAAAGACTACTACATACCTTGGATGTGCATAGGCAATTGCTACTACCTGGACAGAACCAAGAACAATAGAAAAACTGACCAGCTTCTGGTAGCATATGCAACAGGAATGGAAGGAAAAGCAATTTCAAAACAGACAATCTCAAAATGGATAGGAAATTGCATTAGATTTTGTTACTCTTATCATGGAAAGACAACTCCAGAAAACATCAGACCTCACTCCACAAGGGCTACAGCCACTACTACAGCTTTTTTACGAGGAGTAGCTACCAAAGACATTTTAGAGGCTGCTACTTGGAGCTCCGTGCATACATTTGCCAAGCATTATAATCTACCCTTATACTCCAGATCCCGAGCAGGTTTTGCCACTGCTGTTTTGCAAGGGATCTTAACTACACCATAATCTTGCTAGTACCTCCTCCCCCAGTTTGGCTATGGTATTCTACCCATTTGTAAGGACTGCAGATGCATCCTTGAAGGACATAGTACAGTTTTGTACCTACCATAAATGTAGTTGTCCGAGAGGTATGCATCTGCAGTCAGGATTACCCACCCTCCTTCCCCTCTGTGGTACTCCTAGGGTATTTGCCCATCTTGTAGCTAGCTGGGGGAATCTATTATGGTGTATTTGTTTGTATATATGTATATACATGTTTATTTCTATTTGCTCTCTGTTGTTTGGAAACATTTGCATTTATCCAAATTTAGCCTTCCTAGAGGGCTCCTGGCATCTGGGGCAAGAAACACTGAGGAAAATGGCGTCGGCTGATGCCTTTATACCCGCTGAACTGCAGCTATGACGTCGGGTGGAGTGCGACATCAGCCGAGGCCAGACCCAGACTTTGGAATCCGGCCGACCGAAGGGCTGCCTGAGGCAGGACAACCCATTTGTAAGGACTGCAGATGCATACCTCTCGGACATCTACATTTATGGTAGGTACAAAACTGTACTTTATGACTGCAGTTGCATATCTATCGGACATCTACATTTATGGTAGGTACAAAACTGTACTTTGTGTACACTTACCATAAATGTAGATGTTCGAGTGTATTCACTGTTGCAGTCCAGGTTACCCACCCACCATCCCCCTTCTTTCTGCTGGAACTTATCTTTCCTTCTCTGATTTATACAACCTATGTGGTGTATTTGCTTGTAGATGAAGGTAAAGTTTATATTGGTGCATGTATCTTTATATATATATATATATATATATATATATATATATATATATATATATATACATATATAAATTTTGTCTACCCTTTAGGGGGCACCTGACATCTGGGGCAAGAAAAACTAAAGAAAATGGCATCGGCTGCATCTTTTATACCCCTGATGACCTAATGTCATGGAAGGGGCGACAGCAACCAATGCAGGGCCCAAGACTTTGGAATTCAGGCCGACTGAGGGCAATCTTCCAGCAGGATTACCTAAATGTAATGACTGCAACAGTGAATACACTCAAACATCTACATTTATGGTAAGTGTACACAACTGTACTTTGTTTAGTGCATTTTATGGCACATGACTTGTCCCTGGTGTCTTGTGGATTCCCACATCTTTTTTTAAATATGTGGCTTGGTCCTGGTCCCAGGTGCTCCCCCCACCCACAATCCTCATACTGTTTAAATGCCACTCATACATGAGTATGGAAGTTTTCCCTGGTGGCTAGTGGTGCCCCCAATCCCTCTGATCCCAGTACTTAATATTGCTCAAGTACAAGTATGGAGTTTTCCCTGGTGACTATTGGTGCCCCCAATCCCTCTGATCCCAGTACTAAGTACTGCTCAAGTACAAGTATGGAGTTTTCCCTGGTGGCTAGTGGTCCCCCCATTCAATGTTGTAGATTCTGCTCATTAGTTTAGGGGTGTGTGGCCATCCAAAACCTCCCATCCACACAAGCACACATATGTCTAAGTTACCCCCAACTCCCCTACTGCTGTCTTGCATGCGCACACACACACACTCACACTCAGCCTCTTGCATACACTCATGCATATGTCTCCTAAACCTACTTTACCAATACATTTCCCAGTACTTACTTTTACTGTGATGGATGATCCCGTCCTTTTGGTATTTTCACAACTATGAAGTGCAAGAATTACTCCATACATAGATGCCTACCCACAGCATTTTTGGAGGGTAGGTATTGCGCATGGTTAATTACCTTATGCTTTTTTCCTGGACTGCCTCATTTGCATCTAATGTGGCTACAGTACCACACTTCTTCAAGGAAAAACACCTTTGTAGGGCTGTGTCTGAATTTCAAAACCTGTAAATATTTAGATTTTAAGTTTAATATTTTTACATAATTTTGAGACTTAATAATGATTTTTTCATTAATATTTAATGTTTTTATTCATGTTTAGTGTCTGCACTGTTATGATTTGAATGATAGTTTTACGCAATTGATCTTTTGAATTTTACATTTAAATGTATCATTTAACAGCAAATGTTATTTAGTTCACTGTCTCAGTGGCATCAACTTTGGTTGGCTTTAGTTTGTCTGTGCACCTGTGTGGATTCAGCATCTTAGTTTGGTAAATTGAACAGGTGGGTAACAGAATGTTAAATTTTGACTTGTGTCCAGCTGTCATTTAAGAAACACTTTCTGTAAGTTTCAGAAAAATGCTCACTACTTGTACTAGTTGTCTACCACTGGTAGGTGAATTACTGTGATGGCGAGAAAATGAGATTCAGAGACGGCTACAGCCACAGTGAGAAAGACCACATCACTGGCTCAATTATCATGTTTCTGAATCTCACTGTAAATAACAGTGGCATTGTCAGACCTGATAACCGTTGTGTTCTCCTAAGTAGACCAGTTTTCAAGTAGGCAAAGGCACCCCCCTCCACACACGCACACAAACACAAACATGCATGTATGTGTATATCCATCAACAAACAAACAAGCCCCCCACAGTGGATCACACTCATGGAAGCACTCACTTTTTTTATCCACTCACTCACACACATGCTCCAAAACATACACAGACTCTCGATTCCCTACTGAACCCCTGTAGTTTGACCACCCAGGAAAGTACATACTTACACACACTCTCACACACACACACACACACACACACACACACACACACACACACACACACACACACACACACACACACACAAATCCGTACAGCTTCATCCATGCCCCTACAGATATGCATACATGTGTCCACATACGCTAGCATAACCCCCATCCCCCACATCTTTGATGCTCCACAATTCCTTCTATAAGAGTAAATGGGTGATTGTCATCTTTTGTTGGCATTCACTTCTTCCTCCAATGGTGAAAATTTGCTAGGTCAAGCGATTGGAAGTTGCTGGCATTTCTGGGGAGAGCATGTGGCTAATTAGCATTCATGTGGCTAATTAGCATTAGCCAGTCTAAGGATTGCCACATTAGCATATATCTCTGCCTGTGAGACCACCTGACTGCTGTGGTTCCCCATTAGTGGAAGTCGTTTTAAGAGCTACTGTCTAAAACAGGCAAATATGCCAGTTATATTATTTATAGTTATTATTTATTTATATATTTATTTATTGACATTTGATTACTGGGAAAGTCCGAATAGATAGAAGCCATTTCCAGGGGAGAAAAGTACCAAAATATAGCTATAAGTATGCGTCAAATAAATTCTGTATACCTTTAGTTTTTCAAGAAAACTTGTCAGTTAAACAAAATATTACATCAGGCAGGCTTGCCAGAGCTGAAAGAACAGAAAAGTTAAAATATTCTAAAGGAAAACATAAACTGGAATGCGGTAGTTTGGTTACAAATTTAAGCTTCACTATGGCGGAGTTGAGCAATTTTGTAAATTGTGGTAAAAAAACACTGGAAGATAAATTCATAAACACAATTTATTAAGTATATTTTCCTTTAGAAATGTTCCATCATACAGAGTGCATCTGATGCATATTCAGCAGGAAGCTACATTTCCTAAACTGTACCTTTTACCACTAAAACTATTAAAATGAGTTATGCATTCAGCAGTTTGTTGTAACTAAAGTAGGAAGGCATGGCAGAATGTCTGCGGCTGTGAAATAACATCACATCAGTCCTACAATATGACATATTACATAGTCATTACTCAGCATCAAGAGATGGCTGCAAGAGCTGTCATACAGGCAGCCATCTAGGGTTTGATTGGCATGGTTCTGACCCTACTTTCATGTGACCTGCATCACCATGGAGGTCACTGTGCCTTCCCTGTGTGAATGCAGACATCTGTGCACCTTCAGCGAGAGCTACCGCCAGTTGGCTACTTGGTGATGAGCCAAATGCTGTCTCCCAGTTTGCATTTATATTCGCTGTTCTTTCTCTGAGGGCTTGTGGTGACCCATGCCCTGTTCTGCCTTTCTTCCCTAGGACAGGCATTCCCATCCTACCTATGGCAGTACCAACAAATAACCAAGTCACTAATCAGTCTGTGATTGCCATGGTCTTATTCAGGACTTTATCCTTGTGTGCCAACAGTGCCAGCTGAGCCAAGGACTTTATGCCTATTAGCATAAATTAAGAGGTTCTATGATTAAAAAATGAAGAATAAAGGGTCATTAACATTCAAAAAACATGCACACTGACTGCACAATCCAGTAAGTGTGTCCATTGTCAAACATACATATCCAAGTAGAAGAAAGCAGGCCACTAAAATGTATTTGAATGAATAACCATCTATTAAAATATTCTGTACTACAACACTTCTCAAAACTAAGTGCAAAGACAAAACAGGAGCAGCCTGCTAATTTGTGAGCAGTAAAAATATATGCCACCCTGACCAACAACCCACAGACACACTTCAGGAACCCTGCAGGTCAAAACAAAATAAATAAATTCATGGGTTTTATATCCCTCAATCAAGTCCCTTAAAGTTAATTTCTTTGAGTTGTTAAATGGATGATTTAAACTGTGTTGAGAAAACACTTTTCCAACAGAAGTAAACTGCTCAGTGGAGCAGAATTATGCAGTATAGTAAAGAGGAAAGAAAAGCCCCACAGCATACCACGCAGCCCTTCCTGAAATGGAAATTTCAGTCATTGTTTATAACTTCAGTCCTCATTGATATACCACAAAGCCATATATTTTATGAAGAACAGGCCGCAAGTATGACTCGACCATATGGGCATACTGTGCAAATGTACACACTTTAAAGGTACTCTACAGACAAACCAGTTGTAATATGCACTGTTGATAGCTGTCCTTAACAAAATAACATAATGGTAGAGTGTGCAATGCAATGTGCAGCTGTTCATAACTATCTTTCTTCTGCATTACTCTTGTTTCTGCTTGCACGTCTTACCCTGACAAGTATGCTACCCTATAGGAGTTGGGGATTATAGTTTGAAAGAATATTTTGTCTAGTATGCATTCACAGTAAAACAGACAGACCTGTACCTTTGCTTTTCAGGTGCTGGGAAGGGGAGAAAAGTGGAAGGGTGAGAATGAAGCAAAAACACTAGGTGGGGGACAGAAAGTTCGACTTCTGAAATCAGCCTTAAAACAGTATGAAGATAAAGAGAACTTGATTATCCTGTTTACAGACAGGTAAGTGATTTTAAAGTGCTACAAGTTATGCATTAATATCCCCTTGCATTATTCACAAATTAATATCATTTTATTGAAGTAAAAGTAGGTAAGACAGTATTTTTATTTTTAAATGTCAAATTCTGCATCCTAATTGACTCAGAACTGTTTGTTATTATTAACATTTGTGTTACATGCACACCAGTTTAATGTTTGTGTCTTAGTTCTGCATTTCTATTCCATTGTGTATATGCATTAGGATTCTGCAGATTTCTCTGTTACACTGATGTTCATCGTGTTACACTGCTGCAGTCATCACACTTGGGTTATCCTGCCATCAGGCGGTCCCGCAGTCGGCCAGAGTTCCAAAGTCTTGGTCCGGTGAGGGTTGCTGTCGCCTCTTCCCTGACTTCAGTGCACCAGGGTATATAATATGCATCCAATGCCATTTTCTTCAGTCTTTCTTGCCGCGCGGTGACCAAAGCAGAAGCAGTTCGCAAGTGCCGGTCGGCTGACTCCTGAGATTTTCCAAGTCGAATTTCAGATCCGAAGTCTTCAATAAAGCTAAGTACCCCATTGGGGAAACCTTTTTCTTGCCTCAGACCGATGTCAGAAAAAGTTAATAATTGTATTTCTTGTGGGAAGCAAATACCTCATAAGGACTTTCACTCTTACTGTATTCCATGCCTAGGCCCTGATCACGACGTCACTAGCTGTCGGTTTTGTGCTAGATTTAACAAACGCACTATAAAAAGACGTTTTGATTTTGCTTTACACTACTTTGGCCGAAGATTCAATTATACTATGCCGTCGGATCAGCTGACGACCTCAATACCGAAAAAACGCAAAGACAAGGATAAAGACAGGCATCCGAGGTCCAAAACCGATGACGAAACCTCTTCTAGGCCAGTCACCGGTTCGCCGGTTCTCAGCGATGTGCTTTTGCAGCCCCTGACACCCACTACCTCAGAGCCACAGGCCGCTTCCGACTCCCACATGGAGACATCTAGGCCTCTGGAAACTCAAGGTATTGGGCCTATGGAAACTAATCCCTCAGATAGGTCCAGAGACGCTGAGCAGGCATCAGCTTCTGAGGGTGTTTTCAGACCTTCACAACTTGCCATTAAAACAACAGCCAAGACAAAGGTACCATTAAAGACAAAGAAACAAGTACAGAATTCTCCTGGACAGTCCTCCATGCCTAAGAAATAGATGCTTAAAATGGCCGAAGACCTCATTATTCTAATCAGGGGTTCCCATACCCCTCCTGAGAAAAGGCCTAGGCAGGATACAGACTATGACTCCTCTGATCAGGTTTCCATTTCCTCTGATTCCTCTTCAGACCAGGGATACTCTCTACCCCAAGGAACAACGAATCCAAAAGGTGAAGCAAAGGCAATTGTTCAATAAACTGGTATAAATTCCTCTTTATTCCAAATGAAACAAACAGCAAGCCGTGTCACAAGCGCTTTCGCCCGGACCCTTCCGAGCTTTTTCAAGTGAGACAATAAAAGCTTTCAAACCAAGTACTTAAATACTTTTACAAATCAATTAGTCAATTAAACAGTAGCCCATTTCTTAAAAAGGCAGTGCCTTGATTAAAAGTTTTGTTCTTGGTTGAAATAACAACATGAAATGTTAAAAACGAAACCAATTTAGGTAACAACCTCACAAATCTGGTTATAGAGCTAATGCAAACAGTCCTTGAAAACAATTTCATATTTTTTAATGGGGAAATATTTAAACAAAGAAAGGGGGTGGCCATGGGTGCCTCTTGTGCCACTTTATATGCAAATGTCGTACTTCATAGATGGGAGCATGTTTATATTTTTAAACAACCTTGGGCAGAATATGTCACCCACTATCGTAGATATTTAGATGACATATGCATACTATGGCGAGGCACAAAGAACGAGCTGGAAGCATTTTTGAACTACATTAATGCTACCACTTCTTTTCTGTTTTACACATTCTGTAAGCAGAGAAGAGTTGAATTACCTGGATGTCACTATTTACAAGGATCCAGAAACAGGCGAATTTCAATCTAAAATCTTTCGTAAACCAACTTTTTCGAATTCGCTACTGCATTTTCACAGCTCGCATCCTTTTTATCAGAAAAAAGGAATAGTAAAGGGGCAGTTAATTAGGGCCTCCAGAATGTGTAGCAATTTGAATGACTTTAATGAGGAGATCATTAAGCTGCATAGCATGTTTTTAAAACGTGGGTACCCTCAGGACCTGCTGACCACACCTTAACACTTGAGGTCCGTAACCAAAGGGACGGTTCTTATAGACCATTATTGGGTGAAGGTTCTATTGTAATACCTTTAAACCCAACAATAACAAAGAAGGAACAATTGAATAGTAGTTTTGCATACACATTCTCAAATAATAACACTGAAATAGAACACTTAATTTCAAAATATTGGTCTATTTTAAAAACTCATGAAGACTTTAAGGCCATTATATCTTGCAAACCAGCATTTGTTAGAAAAAGAGGTTCTAACCTCAAAGAAATTTTTGAGAAAAGGCCACATTCACAGTTAAATGGGCAGCAACCTCGCAAAGGTACGTACAAATGTGGAGCTTGCAAGCAGTGTTCTATGATTTTGGACGGTTCACATATTTATTTGAAATCACGTAGATTTAATATCCAACCGCATGGCTTGTTTACATGTGCTACGAGAGGCGTGGTTTATCTAGGGGTGTGTATTACCTGCAATAATTTTTATGTAGGAAAAACTGAGAGGGAATTTAGAAGAAGATTATACAAGCATTCGTACGAAATTGAAAAAAAGAAGGACAATAATGCCTTCTACAAGCATTCCCTGAAATGTCCTGACTATAAGTTAAAATTTCTAGTTCTTGAGCAGGTAATTCCGGATGTGAGAGGAGGAGATTGGGAAGCCACCCTAGAGTACAGAGAGTTGATCTGGCAACTTAAGCTAGACGCTGGCAAAATACCTGGGTTAAATGGCACCTTGAGCATAAGCTCTGTATTAAGATTAAGAAGGGCCAGACTCTGATTCCATATATTTAATTATGACTAGGAAATATGACTTTTTATAAGCCTGTTCAGTTTATATTGCAAACGGTTTCACATTATTTAAAGGATTTTTTATAGTTTTTAGTAGGTTTGTTCACAATTTTAATTAGCATTTCAATAATTGTGAGTAGTTTTTAGGGTTATATGATAGAGTCTTTTAATATAACAATGAAAACAAGCATTATTCAATATGGTATTAATGTTTACTTGTTTTTTAACATTTCATGTTGTTATTTCAACCAAGAACAAAACTTTTAATCAAGGCACTGCCTTTTTAAGAAATGGGCTACTGTTTAATTGACTAATTGATTTGTAAAAGTATTTAAGTACTTGGTTTGAAAGCTTTTATTGTCTCACTTGAAAAAGCTCGGAAGGGTCCGGGCGAAAGCGCTTGTGTCACGGCTTGCTGTTTGTTTCATTTGGAATAAAGAAGAATTTATACCAGTTTATTGAACAATTGCCTTTGCTTCACCTTTTGGATTCGTTGTTCTTTGGATTTGCTTTTCTTCACGTTTTTTGGTTTTTATACTCTCTACCCCCCTATGAGGACTCTGATGCTGAATAATTTGTCCCTTCAGCCTCTCCTCCTGAGGATTATTCTTTTGGGGAAACTTTGCATATCATGAGGGAGCATTTCCATTGGGAAAGTCAGGATTACTCAGAATCCAAGAAAAGGCTCAGGGATTTCCTCTTATTGCCTCAGCACAGGCCCCTGGCTTTTCCGGCTGTGCTAGATATTGTGGATGATGTGTTCTCTGAATCCAGCTTATCTCCTGACTCTTTGCCCCCTGCTCCAGCCAAGCCAGATAGGTATTATAGAGTCCCTGACTCACACAGGTTTCTTTACAAAAACCCTTCTGCTGATCCAGAAACAATTTTCCAGGGTCCAAAAGGGGTTAAGGCTTCCATTGCAAAAAATCCGGTACCCTCTGACAGAGATTCCAGAGCTTTGGATAGATGGGGGAAGAAAGTATACGCGTCTGCAACTTTAGCAGTAAGAGCTTTAAATTGCCAGTTTCACATGCTTAAGTACCAATAATATTTAATGGCTCAGTTAAAACAGAAAATGCTTGCAAGCTCAGAAGTTCCTGATTGTAAAGAAATGCAGGATTTATTGCATGCAGTTGAACAGGTGGGAAAACATACTCTGCAATGTGGTTTTGATTCTTTAGAGAGCCGCAGTTACAGGTTCTTTTATTAGGAGACATGCTTGGTTAAAAGAACAGAGTTTACCTGATCATGTTAAGGCAAAATTATTGGATGCTCCTTTACAGCATGATACCTTGTTTGGTGTTAAGGCAGAAGAGGTGTTAAAGAAAATGGAGGATAAAGCTAAATCTATGCAAACAGTCAAGGATTTCTTACAGGTACAGCCACCTCGGTTTAGTAGAAATTGGCCAACAAAGAATTGGTCCTTTCCAGTGTCAGACAAGCCACAGAGAGGCAGATACAGATGCCCAAGAGGCAGATCTCAACCCCAAGGCTCAAACAGACAACGACAGTGGGGCACCTCAACCCCAAAAGGAGGTGAGGACAAGTCTCAACCTTACAGGAAACAGTCACAATGACTTTCCTCTTCTTACACCAAGCACGTCCCATTTGGAAGCCCCCTTAAGGGGAAAACTAGCACTTTTTTCTCAAAACTGGCAAACAATCACCCAAGACAAATGGGTTCTGAATATTGTGTCTCAAGGTTACAGATTCCACTTTCATACTTTACCAAAGCTAAAAGGAATGCCAGACCTGCCACAAAATCAATGGGCAAAGGCATAAAAACAAATTTCAGCCCTCATGGACATGAGAGCTATTCAAAAAGTACCACAACAGGAACAAGGACAAGGATTTTACTTAAGACTCTTCCTGGTCCCCAGAAAGGACAAAGCCTGGAGGCCCATACTAGACCTTTCAATTCTGAATACTTACCTGGATATTCTGAAATTGAAAATGTTGACATTACAGCAGCTTCTACCCATGCTGGACAAGAAGGCTTGGCTTGTCACTCTGGACCTCAAAGAGGCATACCTGCATGCCCCTATCAGACAAAATTGCAGAAGATACCTCAGATTCAAAGCTGGTACAATGCACTACCAATTCTCTGCACTGCCCTTTGGCTTATCTACTGTGCCCAGGGTCTTCACAAAGTGCCTGGCACCAGTAATTGCATTTTGCAGACAAAAAGAAATTCAAATATATCCATACCTGGACGACTGCCTCATTCAAGCAGAGACAAAGGACATTCTTCTACAGCATCTGGTGTTTGTGAAAAAGTTGCTAATTTCTCTAGGGTACACAGTAAATGAAAAGAAGTCAAAACTAGTGCCCTCACAACAGATTATATTCCTGGGTGCCAGCTTAAATACAACAGCCCAGATGGCTTACCTCACACCAGACAAACAATTTCAACTAACTCAATATTTTCAATTACTGGAAAAAAAGTCCCATCTCCCTGCAAGAAAAATCCTGCAGGCCCTGGGATTCATGGCATCCTGCATACTACTAATACCATATGCCAGACTGCATATGAGGAAGTTACAATGGTACCTAAAAAGTGTTTGGACTCAACACTCTCATAGTTTAGAAGCAGTGAAACCAATCATTCCCTGCCTACAACAGGAGTTTCGATGGTGGGCACAGGCATGTCACCTAAACAAGGGTCAGCCTTTTACCCAACCCACAGCCAGGCAAACTCTAACAACAGATGCTTCGGATTATGCCTGGGGAGTGCATGGTAGGCAAATGCATTCAGGGCAAGTGGACCACAGACCAGATGCATCTTCACATCAATCAAAAAGAGATGTTGGCTGTTCAAAATGCCCTAACAGCTTTCAATGACCTTCTACATCCAGGACAACTATTACTAAAGATAGACAACACCACAGTAATGTGGTACATAAACAAGAACTGGGGCACTCATTCATATCCCCTGTGCAGGCAAGCCATGACTTTGTGGAACATAGCTCTAATGTACCAAGTTCACCTGCAAGCACAATTCCTGCCAGGAAAGAAAAATACTCTGGCAGACGACCTAAGCAGAAATATCATGGACCCTCACGAATGGAAAATGAATACACAAATCTTCAGCATGATAACGCAAAAATGGGGATGCCCAGACATAGATCTTTTTGCCTCCCCACTGAATTGCCAACTACAAAAATTCTGCACAAGGACTTATCACAAACAAGCATGGAAAGTGGATGCTCTTCTGTTCAGCTGGAAAAACCTAAAAGTTTTTGCCTTCCCACCACTGCCTCTCCTTTCAAAGGTACTCCTAAAAGCCAGACAAGAAAAAACACAGATGATCCTGATTGCTCCAGACTGGCCATGCCAGCACTGGTACCCTATCTTAAGGAACTTGGCTCAGGGCCCACCATGGATTTTGCCCCAAATTCCACACCTTCTGACTCAATAAAACAATCAGATCCTGCATGGCCAGCTCAAAACCCTAAACCTGGCTGCATGGCAGATACTTTAGTCAAACAGGCAACACCTCTCTCTAAAGCTGTTATGGATGTCATTTTGGAGGCCAGGAGGCCTAGCACCAGGAAAGCTTACTCAGAATAATGGAAGAGATTCTGCACCTGGAACCAGGCTCAAAGCCTTGACCCTCTTGTTCCAAACATTCCTCAGATTTTACAATACTTAACTGAGATGCTGGACAGAGGCCTATCCTTTTCATCAATTAAGATCCACGCCTCTGCCATTTCAGCACATTACAACACGGATCCTCCTTAATTCTCTCATCCCTTGCTAAAGCAGTACCTCAGAGGGGCTAAAAACATAAGACCGCCCTGGAGAACACCAACACCAACTTGGGACCTCAATTTCATTTTGGAAAAACTGACCCTACCACCTTTTGTGCCAGCCAATTTAGCCGATCTAAAATTTTTATCATGGAAAACAGCTCTGCTCCTCGCAGTAACTTCAGCACGGAGAGTCTCAGAGCTACAGGCATTAATGGCAGTGGAAAATTTTATAATTTTCCATCAGGACAGGGTATCTTTAAGGACAAATCCTACCTTTATGCCAAAGGTGGTATCTAGTGTGGCTCTTAACCAAACCATCCATTTGCCAACTTTTTATCCAAACCCCCAGAATAAAGGGGAGAAACTTCTGCATTCTTTGGACATACACAGGCAGCTACGCTTCTACTTGGACAAAACAAAATCTTTCAGGAAAACTGAACAACTGTTTGTAGCATATGCTGCAGGATCACAGGGCAAGGCTATCTCAAAGCAGACTATATCCAAATGGATAGGACACTGTATTCGGTACTGCTACATACAGCATGGAAAATCAGTCCCTAATAACATTAGGCCACATTCCACCAGGGCAACAGCCACTTTAACAGCCTTTCTCAGAGGGGTACCTACCAAGGAAATTTGGAGGCTGCAACTTGGAGTTCAGTTCACACCTTTACTAAGCATTACCACCTGCCTCTTTACTCTAAATCCAGAGCAAGATTTGCCACTGCAGTTCTACAGGGCCTCACAGCTAATCCTAATTCTTTATATGTATGTGTAACTACTGCTGAACCCTTAATAACTTAATGTTTTCAGCCTTGATAGCTGTTTTGTAGTACTCTAGCCTGCCAGGTTAGCCAGCAGCCTTAGCTCTCCCCCCCCGATCCACACTAGCTGCCCTCTTTTATTCCAAGTATTGCTCCAAGGATATTCTAAGTGGTTCACGACCTTAGACTTCACTGCAAGTTTTCATGTTTTTCTCTTAAACTCTAACCTTCTCCCCTTTCACTGCATCTCCTAAACTCCTCTAGCCCACTCTAGCTGTAACATCTCTTTTCCTAATCTCTCTCTCTAGTTTCTCATACTTCACTCTCGCCCAACACTCCAGGTCTTTCTCCCTTCTGCTTACTCCTCTGTAAACCTCCTTTCACTGATTGACTCCGGAACCTCTCTGGACCTCTTTGGTTCTTCCCGCTCCATTCGCCCTGCGGGCTCACTCCGCTCCCCTACCCTACCCCCAAATCCCACCCACACCCAGTGCATTCCCCCATAGGTACACCCTTTGAAACTCTTATCCAATTAAACACTTATTCCCAGTAACTACACCACCCTATCCCCGCCCACTTTTACCTCTAATTATCTACCTCAGCTATCCCACTTAACCATTGGATTCCTACACACCCACTCCAATCCCAACTCTATTTTCCACTACCAATCTTATACTTTTATACTTAACCACTCCTATATAAACTTATCTCTCTTACATTTATAAATATCTTATCTACCACATAACAACCCTACATATTTCATAATCTAATACACTAACTTCTACCTAGATAATATCCAGTTCCTACATACATACTATCCCCTATATACCATACTCCTCTACCTTAATACTACTATTCTATTAACTCTTCCTCATCATGCTCTCTAAACACTCCTTCATATTCCTTTCACTATTACTACTATTCACCTTATCCTCTTTCTACCATCTTTCCCAGCCCACAATTTCCACCCACTCCCAACCCTTTCATATAACTAATCCTCACAACTTACCTTTCTCACCCTCATACTCTCTTATTTCCCCCCATTTATACTCCTCAGAAAACCTCCTTCTTTTTCGACACAAACTTATCTCCTACCATGCTAACTTTTTCACCATAACTGCTAGCAAAGCCCTCCAGTTCACAAAACAACCCAATCTCATCTCCTTGCTAACTACTCGCCTAAACTATTCCATACTACACCTAATTAGCACTCTCATATTGGGAGACATCCATCCTAATCCAGGCCCCACCACTACAACCGCTATAAATAAATCCCTGTTATTCACTTCCTTAAACTCCCAAAGTGTAGTAAACAAAGTCCCAAACATTCATGCTTGGCTCACACACAATAAACCTGACATCCTCACTATTTCAGAAACCTGGCTAAAACCACACATTAAAGACTCTGAAATAGTTCCTCCTAACTACTCCATCATAAGAAAAGACAGACCTCACAAAAAAGGCGGAGGAGTAGCCCTTCTATATTCTTCCTCCCTAGTAGTTACTCCATACAACAAACCTATTCCACACTTTAACAACGCCGAACTTCTCCTTACCCTACTATAAATCAATAATTATAAATACATATGTATAGCTTCCCTTTACATCCCCCCAGGGGATAATATCTCCACACTTGAACTTATCCTTTCCTGGCTATCCAGTAACATTAGTAATGAAACCATAATCCTAGGAGATGTAAACATTAACTGGGCCCTTATACAGTCTCCTACAAACCCCATTAACATCAACCTCTACAATTTCTCACAACTGATCGCTTTGGTAACCCACCCTTCCAAAAACCCCTCCAATGGGAGTATATTGGATTGGATTCTAGTCTCCCATCCTCACTATTTCACCAACAGTGGCACTCTTCCCGACCCACTTGGTGACCACATACCCACCTTTACCCACCGGCTTCCCACTATCCTTCAACGAACCCATAACTATATTACAATCCATGACCAAAAAAACTTCGACCCAATAACCTTTTCAAACTCATTACAAGCAATTAATTGGAATTGTTTAAAAACACTACCTCTTGACAATGCAGTCTCATACTTCAACTCAACATTCTTAAAATTACTAGACTCCCAAGCTCCCTTACGGACAAAAAGAATAAAAACTAAATCAGCCCCATGGCTCCCCAAAACTACTCTTGCTATCATGAGACAGAGAGACAAAGTCTGGGCACGCTACCAAAAACATAAGACAGCACCACTCCTTAACGAATATAAAATGCTCCGAAATAAAGTAAAGAAACTGATTATTTCTGATCGTCAAAACTACTTCTCTACACTCCAAAACCAAAATATAAACAACCCTCAAAAATTCTGGAAAGGGATCTCTACTCTCCTCCACCCCAGCAAACCAGATACTCCTACCCCAGACCCAAATGCTCCAGAACATGATTTAGCCACCCAATTTAATTCTTTCTTTATTGACTCCATCTCCAAATTGACCTCCTCATTCTCCAACACCTCTCTACTATCCAATACCCCCTCATCCACCCCCACTCTCTCTACTTCTATACCCTACTCCCCTCCGACTAACGCCTCTACCCCCTCTTCTACACAAACTCTATCCTCTGTATCATGTTAGGAAGAAGTCAAAGACTAATGCTCTAGCTAAACATATTAATGCCATGGGAGATGACCATGTATTAAAGTTTAGAGTTTTATCTCTTATATATGAGAATGGCAGGGGTGGTGATGTAAGAGCTAGAACTGAGGATACGGAAGCAAAATGGATTGTGAGGCTCAGATCTAGTTTTGGACATGGTCTTAATGAGTGCATTCCTATTAAGCCTGTGCTTCGTAATAGACCATTGAATAGATGAATCTTGATTCATTTTTAACATTTCTAACATGTTCAAAAATTTTAAATTTAAATACATTCATTAATATATATTTATGTCTTGTTAAATATTTATATATATATATATATATATATATATTATTATTTTTTTTAAATAATTAAATAAATAAATATATATATTTTTAAATAAATATATTTTAAATGAATAAACATAATTTTTTATATGAATATATTTATATGTATATTTCACTGTCCACTATTATAAATGCATTTCAATTAGATAATATTTATTTATGTTTTTATGTGTACTATCTTTTAAAATGTTCTAGTATGTGTATCTTGTAATACAAATGCATTTCAACTAAGTATTATTTTTATGTGTACTATCTTTTTAAATGTTTTAGTATGTTAATTGATCATTTAGACTAATTAGGAAGAGTATATAAGGTGTGTGCTTTTATGGCAGGAGTTACACCTGAAGAAGCAACTGTGAAAGCGCTTGTGTTCTCTGTTAATAAACTGGTACCTAAACATTTATTCGTGGATTTCTTGCTGTTATTTTGAAATACATTCTCAGCCTGGATTTTTTGCTCCTTGTTCACAAGGGATTTTATATTTGTTTCTGCTATATTGCTGTTTTTGGGCTCTATTTTTGCAGAACCCATAACTATATTACAATTCGTGACCAAAAAAACTTCGACCCAATAACCTTTTCAAACTCATTACAAGCAATTAATTGGAATTGTTTAAAAACACTGCCTCTTGACAATGCAGTCTCATACTTCAACTCAACATTCTTAAAATTACTAGACTCTCAAGCTCCCTTACGGACAAAAAGAATAAAAACTAAATCAGCCCCATGGCTCTCCAAAACTACTCTTGCTATCATGAGACAGAGAGACAAAGTCTGGGCACGCTACCAAAAACATAAGACAGCACCACTCCTTAACGAATATAAAATGCTCCGAAATAAAGTAAAGAAACTGATTACTTCTGATCGTCAAAACTACTTCTCTGCACTCCAAAACCAAAATATAAACAACCCTCAAAAATTCTGGAAAGGGATCTCTACTCTCCCCCACCCCAGCAAACCAGATACTCCTACCCCAGACCCAAATGCTCCAGAACATGATTTAGCCACCCAATTTAATTCTTTCTTTATTGACTCCATCTCCAAATTGACCTCCTCATTCTCCAACACCTCTCTACTATCCAATACCCCCTCATCCACCCCACTCTCTCTACTTCTATACCCTACTCCCCACCGGCTAACGCCTGTACCCCCTCTTCTACACAAACTCTATCCTCATCACCACCACCCCAAAATTCCCCCCCTCCTGACTGCACCCTCTTCACATTAAATCCCATACCTACATCTACTATTAAGAAACTCCTTCAGAAATTGAAACCATGTACCAATGCTCCTGACAATATCCCTTCTTACTTTCTCAGTATAGCTGCTGAAACTCTTGCCTACCCCATTAGCATCTTAATTAACCGCTTCCTACAAGAATACACAGTTCCCCAAATCTGGAAACAAGCCTTCATTATACCTCTACACAAAGGTGGTAACAATAATAACATTACTAATTTCCGTCCCATAGCCATCCTGTCCCCCATTTCTAAACTCCTAGAAAAATGTGTCCAACTTCAACTCCTTCCTCACCTCCTGGACAACCATCTTATTACTCCCACATAGCACGGTTTCAGACCTAATCATAGCACCATGACTGCCCTCCTCTCCTTCCTTGAAATTGTAAATAAAGCCCGTGACTCTGGACAAATTGTTTCTACCTTGCTTCTTGACCTCTCCAAAGCCTTCGATACTATCTCTCATAGCCTGCTCTTAACTAAACTCTCCAAACTTCACCTATCTTCCTCCTCTTTGAACTGGTTCTCTAGTTACCTATCTAACAGAAATCAAGCTGTAAAATGGAAAAAAGCTACCTCCTCTTTCCTTAGTACCCCTACAGGAGTTCCACAAGGCTCCATACTGGGTCCTCTTCTCTTCAATATTTTTATAAACGACTTCCACAAATTAATTCCATTCTCTAGCATCATCCAATATGCGGATGATTCAACTATCATTTGTTCTGCCTCTTCTATCACTACACTATAAAAACTTACTCAAGATGCTTTCTCTTTCACAGAGCAATGGATGCTAAGTAATCATCTAGCTCTCAATGCTACCAAGACCAAACTTATGTTATTTACTCCTTCTAAAGTCATCCCTCCCGACATGAGTACATTCTTAATTACTAGTCTACACAACTCACCTCTTGAAATAGTATCAGAGACCAAACTACTTGGGGTCCAAATCGACAACCTACTTAAATTTAACTCCCACCTGCAAATAAACATCAAAAAAACTCATCAAAAACTTGGCATGCTTTATAGACAGAGCACCTACCTCACATCTGCCACTAAAGTCACTCTCTCTACTTCCTTCCTTATCCCATCCCTTCTCTATGGCACCCCACTACTAACTAATCTTCAGTCCTTGTTAAAAAAACAGCTTACCTCCTGCAATAACAAAATTGCAAAATTCGCCACCAGCCAAAAGTCCTCCACTCACCACTGTTTCACCCTCCATAAACTAAAATGGCTAGAACTTACCAATCAACTAACTTACACTCAACTAACTCTAGCCCATAAGCTTATTCTCAACCCCTCCCTCTGTCCCTCCCTTTCCTCTGCCTTTAAAAAGCACCTACCTAACAGAGTTCTAAGGTCAAATAATCAAAATCTACTAGAAGTGCACAAACCTATTCGTCCCCCAGGCAAAAACCTTCTTTCCTTCAGCCTCGCTCGCCTCTGGAACTCCCTACCTCCACTCATCCGCACCACCTCTAACCACTCTACCTTCAAAAAGTCTCTTTTCTTACATCTAGCATCACAGTGGGAATGCTCTTGCTCCCACCCCACATAACTAACTCTACTTAATCTCCTTCAATACCATATCCTACTTTACGTAGCTACTATGTTTGTTAGCTAATCTGTATTAATGTTTACATTTATTCTATTACCAGTAGGTTTCTTCTTAATGTATTAACTGTTATGACTGTATTCTATATGTGATTAGTTTTATTTTTATTCTGCCTACATAGTATTAATAACTCTCTGTACCTAGATTGTCACTGTCAAATGTTGAATGTATATTTTGTTTTGGAGCTTTTCTCCCCAGGACTCCATTGAAAACCGGTTCTTTATGGCCTAATGGACTATCCTGGTAAACCAACTGCAATAAATAAATAAATAAATAAATAACTAAATAAATTATAGACCAGCCACCCAACCTTAGCTTTGGGATTCTACCAAAGTGTGATAACTGCAGCAGTGTAACACGATGAACATAGTACAGTTTTGTACCTACCATAAATGTAGATGTTCGAGTGTTCACACTGCTGCAGTTCAGGTTACCCTCCCTCCATCCCCTCTGAACTAGCTGGACTTATCTATACCTTTCTATCCTATACAACCTTTGGGGTGTATTTGCTGGTAACTGAAGGTATTGTTTTTATTTTTTATGTATATTTTTGATTAGCAATATGTATTGCCTACCTACTTGGGGGCACCTGACATCTGAGGCAAGAAAAACTGAAGAAAATGGCGTCGGATGCATATTATATACCCCGGCGCACTGACGTCAGGGAAGAAGCGACAGCAACCAATGCCGGACCAAGACTTTGGAACTCTGGCCGACTGCGGGACCGCCTGATGGCAGGATAACCCAAGTGTGATAACTGCAGCAGTGTGAACACTCGAGCATCTACATTTACATCCTGCCCTCAAAAAACCTAGTACAACATCACTCAGCCAAAAGGCCTCTTAGATCATCAAGCAAACTACTACTAGAAGTCACCAACAGCTACAATAGCTTTGGAGATGCACTATATAGTAGTTTGGTGGCTAAAAAATGGAACTCTGTCCCTACTAGCATTCAAAACACATCTTCCAAAGCCTCCTTTAAAGACCTCATCAGGCAACATCTCAAGCAAAGTTGGCAGTGCCATGATTGCTCCCCAGGCTAGTGAAAGCGGATAACATATGCATAATAAATCTAGAGCAATTTATAATAGTTTTTCAATCTTACTCACAAACACTGGCTAATCTACAATGTATGTACTGTACCTGTGTACTATGTATGTATTCTACCTACATTCCAAAGTTCAGCTGTACACCACAAATCTATTACTTACCTTTATTTTTAAAATTAATATCTTTTTTGATTGTTCTCTCCACTGTAACTGTTTGTGCCACATGCCACTGTAAAAACATGTCTCTTGTAATTTGTGTGTATACTGATTATGTCTAAATAACTAAATGTGTCTGTAATTTTTCTTTGTGGAGCTTTTCTCCCCAGGCCTCTGCTGAAAAGGGGTCTTTTCGGCTCAGTCAGACACCCCCGGTTAACAAATGTAAAATAAAAATAAAATAAATTTATGGTAGGTACAAAACTGTACTTTCACATGTGCGTGCGCACACACAGACACACACACACACACACACACACACACACACACACACACACACACACACACACACACACACACACACACACACACACACACGCACACTGCATTGCAATCATAAGTAATAATTTTTCACAACAAACAGTAATCTTTACAAGTGGAATCATTACAGTACAAAAACACCTCATTCCAGATTAACAAGGGTCACCTGAAAATTGAAAGACTTTCCAACTTCCAAAATTTGTAAAAGCAGAACCAAAAACTCTTGTGATGTTCTTCGTGTTTCACTATTGCAGTCATTACATTTGGGTTATCTGCTTGCAGGTAGCCCTCAGTCGGCTTGATTAACAAAGTCTTGGGTCCTGCGTCAGTTGCTGTCCCTTCTTCCATGAAGTCAGGTTGTCAGGGGTATAAAACATGCAGCCGATGCCATTACATCTGTCTTTCTTGCCTTGCGGTGTCCGAAGCAGAAGCAGTTTGCAAGTGCCGGTCGGCCGACTCCTGAAATTTTCATTTTCGATTTTCAGAACCGAAGTCTTCAACTAAAGCTAAGTACCCCGCTCGGGAAACTTTTTCTTGCTCCTTACCGATGTCAGTAAAAGTTAATAATTGCATTACTTGTGGAAAGCAAATACCTGATAAAGATTTTCATTCGTACTTTATTCCTTGCCTAGGCCCTGACCACAACTTACCTTGCTGTCGGTTTTGTGCTTTATTTAATCAGCGCACTATCCGTCATCGGTATATTTTTGCCTCTAAATATTTTGGTTCTCGGTTTAATTATCCAGAAGTGTCGTCGGTTAGCCATCTGACTACCGGGATGCCAAAAAAATGCAAAGATAAAGACAGACAGGCCGCCAAGGTCCAAAACTGCCAATGACGCTTCTCCTAAGCCAGTCGCCAGTTCGCCGGTACTAAGTGAGGAACTTTCGCTGCCCCTGATACCCACTACTTATGATACGCAGGCCTCTACTGAGACCCATTCAGAGTCCGGTATGCCGCGAGATGCTTCAACTATGGAACCCGTGGATGTCTCTACCTTGGATGGGTCTGGAGCCGCTGTGCAGGCACCGGCTTCTGAGGGTGTATTCAGGTGTATGGACTTGTATATTAAACCGACACCTCCTTCTTTACTTAGGCCTAAATCTCGATCCATGCCTAAAAAAACGAAGCCCAGGCAACATGCTCAGGCCTCTATGCCTAAAAAACAAGTGATAAGAATGGCTGAAGATCTAATAACTAATCAGGGGAAGCCAACCCCCCCCCCCTTCTAAGAGGCCTAGAACTGAAGTTGATTATGAATCTTCTGATCAGGATTCTGTTTTTTCTGATTCTTCTGATGATCTGGATTTGCCCTTATCTACTTATGAAGATTCTGATGCAGAGGACTAAAATCCCTCTGCTTCCCCTCCTGAGGATTTTTCTTTTGGGAAAAACTTACATACTCTAAGGGAGCATTTCCACTGGGAAAGCCAGGATTTTTCTGATTCAAAAAAGAGGCTTAGGGATTTCCTTCTCCAACCTCAGCATAAGCCTTTAGCTATTCCTCCTGTATTAGACATTGTTGATGATGCTTTTTCAGAGTCTAGTTTGGCCCCTGATTCCCTGCCTCCTGCTCCCAGAAAACCTGAATACTACAGGGTCCCTGAGTCCCACAAGTTCCTTTTTAAAAATCCTATTGCAGATCCAGAGACTATTTCACAGGGGCCCAAGGGCATTAAGGCTTCTACTGCTAAAAATCCTACCCCTTCTGATAGAGACTCCCGGGCGCTGGATAGATGGGGTAAGAAGGTTTACACTTCTGCAACCTTGGCCATTAGGGCTTTAAACTGCCAGTTTCAAAGTATCAGCAACATGTTATTGGACTGCTTAAACAGAAAATGATGTTGATTCCTGACTGTGTGGAAAATAAAGAATTACAGGATTTAATGCATTCTGCTGAAGAAGTTGAAAAACGTACTTTGCAATGTGGTTTTGATTCATTAGAGGCCTCTTGCTGGGTTGCTGTTACTGGCTCTGTGCTCAGAAGGCATGCTTGGCTTAAGGAGCAATCTTTGCCTGATCATGTTAAAGCTAAATTGTTGGATGCTCCTTTAAATCAGGACTGCCTGTTTGGCAACAAGGCTGAGGAAGTTCTTAAAAAGATGGAAGATAAAGCTACATCTATGCAAACTGTTAAATATTTTTTACAAGTTCAGCTTCCTAGATTTAGTAGGCACTGGCCCTCTAAGAACTGGTCCTTTCCAGCCTCTTCCAGGTCTTCTCAAGCCAAACCCAGACACAGCAAATCCCCCAGGTTTCATCCCAGGGGACACTCAGAACTAAGCAGTGGGGGGCCTCCACTTCCAAATCTGGGAATAATAAGATTCCACCTTATGGTAAACTGTCCAAATGACTTCCTTTTAAAATTTCCAAGCTCTTTTCAACTGACTGCCCCTTTGGGGGGAAAGATTGCTCTTCATGCAAAGAATTGGGAACTCATTACCCAGGACAAATGGGTTTTATATATAGTGTCCCAGGGACTCCAGCTATACTCTGTCGCATATCGTCTACTCAGAGGCGATCTCTGCTTAACATACAAGGCCATGTCAAGCCCAGAGCTGTTGGACATGCTACACTTAAAGAAATCCCAATCCCTTAGAGCTACACGCTCCAGGGATCTAAACCTTGTCATCACAATAAACAAAACATGCTGGAGGGATAGGTTCCTGACCCAGAGACTCCCCAGACTCTGGAATAGATTGCCCATACATGTCAAGCAGAGTGCCTCTTTGGACCTCTTCAAGAGGAACCTTGACGATTGGATGGGAGAAAGGAAATTCACCCCAGGGATCACGTCAGTCGCCCTGCTAGACAGGGGTCCAGGAAAGTAAATAATGTGGGAAGAAATAGCCAGGGAATTCTTATGGCTAGGCTTGTATAGGCCCTAGGGCTGATAGCCTAGTACCAACCTATGAACTTCCACATATTGCCAACACCAAGCGGGTGGCCGGACCTACCCCCAAATCAGTGGGCAGAGGCCCAAAAACAAGTAATGTCTCTCTTAAGCATGGGAGCTATTCAACTGGTACCAGAAGAGGAAAAGAGACAAGGTTTCTACTCAAGACTTTTCCTGGTACTCAGAAAAGACAATTCATGGTGTGCTATCCTGGACCTGTCTACTCTAAACACCTTTTTGGAGATTCCAAAATTCAAGATGCTGACTCTTCACCAATTACTTCCTATGCTAGGCAAAGATGCCTGGTTGGCAACACTAGATTTAAAAGAAGCATACCTGCACATCCCAATCAGGGAATCTTGCAGAAGAAACTTACGCTTCAAAGCAGGCTACACACACTATCAGTTCTCTGCACTGCCCTTTGGCTTATCTACTGCACCCAGGGTATTCACAAAGTGCCTAGCTCCAGTCATTGCATTTTGTAGGCAAAGAACTATTCAAATATACCCATACCTGGATGATTGTCTAATTCAGGCAGAAAGCCAGGACATACCTTTGAATCATCTGCCTTTGTACAAAGGGTTCTAACTTGTCTGGGGTACACCATAAATGAAAAGAAATCACACCTGGTACTCTGTCAACAAATTATATTCCTGGGAGCAAGCTCGAATACAACTTCCCAGATGGCTTACCTCACGCCAGAGAAACAAATTCATTTGACAACCTACATCAAACAAGTGGCCACAAAAACCCTGCTATCTGCAAGACAAATATTTCATGCCTTGGGGTTCATGGCCTCCTGCATTCTTCTAATTCCATATGCAAGACTGCATATGAGGAAACTACAGTGGTATCTAAAAAGCCTATGGTGTCAACATTCTCAAGACCTAGAAACATTGATTCCTGTCATACCTTGCCTATGCCTAGAGTTCATTTGGTGGGCAGATGCCTGCCACCAAAACAAGGGACTACCTTTCACACCACCCCCTGCCGCCCAAACCCTAACAACAGACACATCAGACTATGCATGGGGGGGGCTCACCTGGCAGGGAAGTGCATTCAGGGCTAACGGAACCCAAGTCAAATGCACCTGCATATAAAAGAAATGTTAGCTGTAAAGAAATCTGTGGCAGCCTTCAAGGACCACATTCTTCCAGGACAACTAATGGTAAGGACGGACAACACCACTGTTATGTGGTACATAAACAAGTGGGGGGTACACATTTTTATCCCCGCTGCAGACTAGCCATGGCATTGTGGAACACAGCCTTGAGCTACCAAGTGCAAGCTCAATTCCTGCCAGGAAAATTAATTACACTGGCAGACGGACTAAGCAGAAACCTCATGGACACACACGAGTGGAAACTGGAACCAAGGATTTTCAACATGTTGACAAGCAAATGGGGGAGCACAGATATAGACCCATTTGCCTATCCCCAGAACTACCATTTGGACATATTTTGCACAAAGACTCCCCACAAAAAAGCTTGGAAAGTGGATGCTCTGTCCTTCAGCTGGAAAAAACTATCAGTCTATGCCTTCCCCCCTCTGCCTCTGCTCTCCAAAGTACTACTAAAAATCAAACAGGACAAACCAAGGATGATTTTGATTGCTCCACACAGGCCGCAACAACACTGGTACCCTGTCCTGCACAGCTTGTCATGGCTATTTCCATGGCACCTGCCTCAGACTCCTTCCCTGCTGTCTCAGCAGGAGAACCAGATTCTGCACCCTCAGCTACTAACACTGAACCTTGCAGCCTGGCTAATTACTTAATCTGTCATTTACCACCCCTCAGCAAACCTGTGGTGGATATCATTTTAGAGACAAGAAGGACTAGTACTAGACAATCTTATGCTGAAAAATGGAAAAGATTCTGTGCCTGGAACCAATCTCAAGGGATGAGCACAGCAGCGCCCAGTTTACCTCCGATTTTACAATACTTAACTGAGATGCTTCACAAGGGCCTGTCTTTTTCCTCCATTAGAATCCACGCCTCAGCCATTTCAGCTCATTATAACACAGAACCTCCCCTCTTCTCTCATCCACTGCTCAAGCAGTTCCTCAGAGGAGCCAAACATTTGAAACCACCCAGGAGAGTTCCAACCTCAGCCTGGGACCTTAACTTTGGCTTGGAGAAACTCACTCTACCTTCTTTCAAGCCAGCTGCTACTGCAGACTTAAAATTTCTTTCTTGGAAAACAGCTTTCCTTTTAGCAGTCATTTCAGCTAGAAGGGTATCTGAATTACAGGCCCTTATGGCAGTGGAGCCTTTCATCATCTTTCAGGGTGTTCTTCAGAACCAATCCATCCTTCATGCCCAATGTGGTATCCAGTGTGGCTCTTAATCAGTCCATTCATTTGCCAACCTTCTTTCCAAATCCACAGAGTAAAGGGGAATGGATACTGCATTCCTTAGATGTGCACAGACAACTTAGAGTCTACTTGGACAGGACGAAACCTCAAAAGAAATCTGAACAACTGCTGGTGGCATTTGCTGCAGGGGCAGAGGGGAAGGCTATTTCAAAGCAAACCATTCCTAAATGGATAAGCCATTGCATTCATTTCTGCTATAAGCACCATGGAAAACCTATCCCCCAGGGGATCAAACCTCACTCCACCAGGGCTGCATCTACCTCTACAGCCTTTCTCAAAGGCATCCCTACCAGGGCATCCTAGAAGCTGCTACCTGGAGTTCTGTACATACTTTCACCAAGCATTATAATTTTCCAGTTTTCATTAAATCCAGAGCTGGCTTTGCCACTGCAGTCTTGCAGGGCCTTATAGCTGGCCCTAATGCTATCTAAATTCTTCCGCTCAACCATAGATTTGGGAATCTACCCAAATTTAATGACTGCAACAGTGAAACACAAAGAACATAGTACTGTTGCGTACACTTACCATAAATGTAGATGTTCGAGTGTATTCACTGTTGCAGTCCTGGTTACCCTCCCTCCAGCCCCCTAACTTCTTTTGGTTATACCTCTACTTTCCTTTACTATGCTTAAAAGACTTTTTGAGTATTTGCTTTTTTGTTGGAGGTGTTATCTTTGTACTTTTATATTTAATTGCTTCCCATTAGGAGGGCACCTGACATCTGGGGCAAGAAAAACTGATGTAATGGCATCGGCTGCATGTTTTATAACCCTGACAACCTGAAATCATGGAAGAAGGGACAGCAACCGATGCAGAACCCAAGCCATTGTTAATCAGGCTGACTGAGGGCTACCTGCAAGCAGATAACCCAAATGTAATGACTGCAACAGTGAATACACTCAAACTTCTACATTTACGGTAAGTGTACACAACTGTACTTTTCTGATGTGAATAATAAACTATCTAAACAGAAGATTAACCAGTCTAATAGAAAAAGGTACTGTCCTTTCACCACAAATAATCAAACTCAGAGCCTCACCTAAGCTACAGTGTCAGAAAGCATGGAGAAGTTGTTAAATCTGATGATGCGAATTCTGCAGCTGCTAATAAGAAACTTTATTCTGATCACATAAGCAGTTTGTTATTAAACTCAAACTTTTTTAAAGTGTTTTTAAGAGGTTGGCAACCCCCCCCCCCTGCATCCCCATGACATGCTGGCTACACCCCTACACCACACTAATGATGAATACTACATCTGAGGTTGCAATTCCTTGGTACTCTGAGATAGCACAACCTTGGACAGATTTTATATACCCCATATTCACAGTTAGTCTCATAATTCCAAGGAATGAAATTATGGTTCGCATTAGAAAAGAAACTCATTCATTTCAAGTGGTTATTTTGATCCAGTGTTCACTGCAGCAGAGTTTACTGATGTTGTAATTGATAAGGATTATTGCTTGTATGAAAACATTAGTTCATAGTTGGTTTTAGGCACCAGCAAACCCTATGGTCATTGGGAGCCCCCTGGCCTGGGAGGGGGTGGGACTACAGCAAGTTTTTTTTTGGTATTTTGTTATAGCTAATTCAGCAGTTTTATGTACTTAATAAAACAAGTAGGTAGTGATAGCTCATAGGATGAGGAATCCTAAGGACTGGTACTCCTCCTCCTTTAAAATTCATAGATATTTCTGTTTGTAGAACCAGTGCTTTGTCAAATAGCAGACTTCATCATTTAATTTAATGTTTTATCCCTGAAATAGTGCCCTTGAGTTAGTTGAAGCCTGCTAAATGGCATTCTCTCCACTAAAAATATCTTAGCTGGCTTTAGGCACCTGTAATATCTGTGGCTGCAGGGATGCCTCAGTGATGATGTGAAGTAGCAGTAGCTATGCCAGGAGAAGTAGAGCAGTGGATGGGTAACATATGCCAGCATAGCTACCTGGAGTTTTGTAAAGAATTATATGTCATTTGTATATCAAACTGATTTATACAGGTGCTTATGTTGAAGATGTGTTTGTAAAGCTGCTTGTGTTAAAGATGTACCAACAGTGGGTCCTGGTGCACAGAACAAAATAACACCTGAATGTCACATTGTATTGTAACTGTTGAAATGAATATATTGTAACAGAGGATACTGAAAGAGAAGAGGTTAATCTCAGTCCACCTAACTTTGAAAAATAGTCTGAAATTAAATTACTTGGTTTAGGCCGTAAAGACTGTATAATACAGTTCTAATTGCAGCCAGAGACAAAATGTCTGAGAAAAACAGGACTAGGAATCCTATTGCGTTTTCCTTGGGGGTGAACTGATTACTACCCTGGAAGGGTGGAAGTTTTTGAAATTTTTTTTTAGCTTCTAGATGCTGTAACACATCGTAGCAAAGCTCTATGTGTGTGTATGGTGATACATATGTGCAAGATTCTGGCTCAGCTTCTAGTAAAGTGGGGTAGTATGGGAACCAGAGTCAGATGACCAGATGTATGTGATGTCATTCTGTAATCCAGCATGGAAATGATGTTTTAATACTAGATGAGAAAGAAGTCTCAGGGCAACCTGTTTGTGAAACCTGACAAAAGGACCACTCACCTACACTTGCTCTAGTAAGTGAACTAGGGGACAGTAATTCTTTAGATCAGTCAGGAAGATATAGTGAGATTAGTTAAGCAGTGTTTTTCTGTATCTGTGTGAACCTTTTCGATCTGTCTTATTTTTAATATTTCCTGTGATTGAAACTCTTGTGTTTACTGTAAGTGGACTTTTAGTATTTTCATTTTTTTTTTTTTATTATTAAATATATTTAAACTTTTCATTGTGTCTGGTCTTTTAAAGAATATTTTAGCCGTTAAGAGTACTTATATTTATTTAGTGATACTGTGGCTGCTCCTGAAAGCCTTGCTGCACTGGTCAAACATTACCATTTGTATTAGTATTAATTTTACTCAGTGTAACTGGGTACTCTTTTATAAGAAGCTTAGTGTAGCTAGCTTTGGAGTATTCTGGTGGCAGTATCTACCTTATAGCCTGGGCGGCGGAGGCATAGCTGGTAAGTCTGTGGAAGCTTTTCCCAGGTGTGTGTGAAAATCAAATCTCAAAACAGGGTGTGTGTGTGTGTGTGTGTGTGTGTGTGTGTGTGTGTGTGTGTGTGTGTGTGTGTGTGTGTGTGTGTGTGTGTGTGTGTGTCAGCTACTTGGAGCAGGGACACAGAGCAGTGGTTTCACAGAGAGGGTGGTGGAAGACCTGCCTTGAAACACTTGGCTGAGGACTCCACTCTACAGTTGTATCAGTGGGGAGTCTTATTTGTAACCTAGAGAGAGAGGGGGGGGACCAGCCCCAGGTCTGGAGTGTGCTTCTTGTGTGCTCTTAAGGGAAATTTGCTTGGTGCATAGAGTTGCATCTGTAAATACTGTGTGTATCTATTTTTGTTCCAAGTGAGCATCCTCACTGGTGTCAGGGTTGAGGATTAAGCCAATCATCCTTGACTGTGGGGTGGCCCGCAAAAACTGTTTGGGAGAAAATGAGGTGAAAAAATATCATTCATTCACTAATTATATGCCTTATCGTAAACAGGGTTGTGATATGACCCTGTTAGGATAAAGCTAAAATCAGTGAATGAACATGAGTGAGGTAAGTGATAGAGATAAGCAGCCCAGAGCAGCCAGTGTTAGTGCTGACCTGCGATTTTAAGGTGAGCAGAAGCTGCTGATCCATAGATATTGTTTTCTCTTTCAGGAGAATTTTATAAGTACTGGCAGATTGAGGATTCAGAGCAGAGCCAGAAATAATGGCAGAATAAAGCCTCAAAATTAGGAACATTTTTCAAATGTTTCTCTAATTCCCCTAAAAATTTAATAGAGTTACATATTTTGTATCAGCGTGCATTTTTTTGGGACAATAAGAAATCTGAAAACTCTGTCTGGCAGTACTGACTGTCTGTAATCCTGAATGATTTACCAGCAAATAAAAATGCTTATGATGGTTGGGGGCAGAAATATGAGGCAAATTCAGGAATATTGTGTAAAATCAGGGAAAGTGATACGTATGTATTACTGTTGACTGCAGTACTAGTGTTGCACAGGGTATTGCTATATTTGTTGTAAGATTAGTATTGCTATGGCTTATGCTTGTGTGTGTGTGTGTGGGGGTATGTGGTTACAGTGTAAGAGTAAAATATTGACCATAATATCTTTCATGTACCATCACAAACCTAGATTTCACACATAATAGGTGGCAGTCTTTGGTGGTTTTGTAGGAGGATGGTTGCCACAGTGGTACAGTGAGTAAGATTGTAACATTGTCATTTCACAGTGCTTTGCTGTGATTAAGATATTCTTCGTGTTTCACTGTTGCAGTCATTACATTTAGGTAATCTGCTGGTAGGTTGCCCTCAGTCGGCCTGAATAACAAAGTCTTGGGTCCTATGTCGGTTGCTGTCTCCTCTTCCATGACGTCAGGTCATCAGGGGTATAAAACATGCAGCAGACTCCATTTTATTCAGTCTTTCTTGCCGCGCGGTGCCCAAAGCAGAAGCAGTTTGCAAGTGCTGGTCGACTGACTCCTGAAATTTTCGCATTCGAGTTTCAGAACCGAAGTCTTCAAACTAAAGCTAAGTACCCCGTTGGGGAAACTTTTTATTGCTCCTTACCGATGTCAGTAAAAGTTAATAATTGCATTACTTGTGGGAAGCAAATACCTCATAAGGATTTTCATTTGTACTGTATTCCTTGCCTAGGCCCAGATCACAACGTGCCTTGCTGTCAGTTTTGTGCTAGATTTAAAAAACTATGAAGGCAACGACTCCAAAAAGCAAGGAACAGGCAGGATGTCAAATAACCCCTTTTAATACGTGAGCGCTTTCGGCAAAGGAAAATTCCCTCGCCTTCTTCAGACAAAATTAAAACAATTAAAGGCTTTAATTGCCATGTTAAATACTTAAATTAATAATGACATCACAATGACTTTCCAACATTTAAAGGCATATTAAATATTGGCATTAAAACACCATTTACATAGAAAAGTTGGCTAAAAGTAAAAGCCAGTCACTTTTTAAAAACATTCCATACTAAATTCATAAACTAAAATGTATATATTTAGTTAAACTAAGGCAAAAGGGCAAATAAATCACCAAGCAGGAATTCAAATTAATTATAAATACATAAATAAATATTTTGAAGCATGAGAAATGACCATATATATGAAAAGTGTATGAATGCACATATATAAAATGTATTACTCAAACCCATGTTAGTAACATGGTGTGTATAGTGCATAAAGTGCTGATCAATTACAACTAGTATATCAGTACTATGTAATGCATATTTATATAAAAATATAAAAAATCCAAAAATTAATGATACTACTAAGACACAACTTGTACTCATACACGTGGATAGCACAACAACATGATTTCTAAATGTATAAGTACATATGTTTATAAATTTATAAACATGTTTAACAGCATATTTGTAAATTCAGGGACTAAACTATGGGTATAAATAGATAAACAAATAGCATGATTTTGATTTTATTTTTCATTTTTTATCTATTTAATGCCATCAATTTCAAAAAACATTTGATGGACAGTATTTCATTGAGTCCAGGAGGTGTGTAAGCTGCAGTACGTATCTGCCAAAAAGCTTCTTGTTCTTCAAGTTTTAACTGCCACGGCCCTCCTCTAATGTGTGGCTGAACCTGATAAATAGCCGCAAAATGAAAACGATGCTCTAAATTATTATGTATATGTTTTGCAAGAGCATCGTTCAGATCTCCTCTATTAATAGCATATATGTGTTCATAGATTCGTTTTTTTAGTGGTCTATCGGTTTTTCCTATGTAAAAAGCTGGACACTTTTTACATAATGCCGCATAGACCACTCCATTAGAATTACAATTAAAGGAACCTTGGATAGTATACTTTCTACCAGCCATGTCTAAAGAAGAGCTGACTAAAATGTGTTTACAATAGTGGCATGTACCACATCTTCTCATGCCTAATCCCTTCTTATTAATCTTAGTTCTTTCTAGTAGTTGTTTGAGATTCGGGCCACGCCTATATGTAAACTTTGTTTTTTCTCCCAAGAGTTTAATCAGCTGTTGGTCTTCTATGATAATCTTCCAATTCTTAAACATGATGTTACTGATAGCGTGAGCATCTATGCTATAAGTAAAAAGAAAGCTGGTATTAAAGCCTGTATCATCCTTGCGAGTTTTCACAACTATGTTACCCCCACAAAGTAATGGTTTAAAATGTCCAGATTCTCTTTTAATATAAACCTCTTGTTTTATATTCTCTACAAAACAGTGTGGGTAGCCCCTTGTTGAAAACATAGATTGTATTTTATCGCGCTCGTTTCTAAAATCAACTATATTAGACACCATTCGGGCCGCCCGTACAAATTGTCCCTTCACTACGCTCTTTTTTTGATGTATTGGATGGGAACTATTAAAGTGAAGGTAGTTGTTAGAAAAGGTGGGTTTTCTAAAAATAGTTGATCTAAACTGTCCCAAATCCAAATCCTTAGTTATTTTAACATCAAGAAATGAAATTTCACGTAAACCCACAGTATAAGTGAAATCCAAAAATTCAGTCATGTTAGACATAGTCTTAACAAAGGATGGGATGACATCAGCCGAACCTACCCACAAAAAGAACATGTCATCTTGGTACCTAGTGTACCAAGTGACATGTTCCTTATACAATTAATTCTGAAACAAGAACTCATGTTCCCAATAAGCTAGAACACTGTTTGCAAATGTACATCCACAGGGGGAACCCATGGCAATACCTGATGTTTGTAAATAGTATTCATTTTTAAACATGAGATAGTTACTACCAAGAATGATATCTAATAGTATTTCTACTAGATACATCTGATCGTTTTTGTGCTCCTTTCCTGAGCATAAATTCAATTGTCCATTGGATTCCTACTCTGTGTGGAATGACCGTATATAGATCTTTAATATCAACCACTAAAAAAGTTACAAGAGGGTCAAATTCAATTTTACCAATATTTTCAAGAAAACTCAAAGAATCTCTATAGATTTGGAGTTCTTGTTTTAATAAAGGTTTTAAAATATTATCTACCAGTTTGGCACACGCATACGTAACTGACCCTCTACCATCCACAATAGGCCTAAAGGGAGGGTCAAGAAGATTTTTATGTATTTTGGGTGTGCCAAATAAAGTTGGAGTCCTTGGGGCTGTCATTGTCAGATATTGCAATAAATTAGTCTATGGTACCTTCAAGAAATAGATCATCTAGTATTTCTTTGATTTTTTTTATTTATAATGTTAACTTCATTGAGACTATAGGGGGTGTAAGGGCCTGTGTTAAGATATTGTAACATTTTATTTTCATATTCAAAATTATCCATGAAAATAAGGCCTCCCCCTTTATCAGGTGCCATGACTCTAATGTGGCAGTCATTTAATAAATCAATAAAAGCCAGTTCATCATCATTAATGTTCAAATTGGTTTTAATCTTATTTCTGAACATGTGATGATGTTTATTCATTGCACGCAAATCCAGCTCACACATTCTCTCGAACATGTTAAGAGTATTATTAAGTGGCGGGTTGAAAACACTAGATACTCTATGTGTGTCAAGCAGAGAAGGGGTGTTACCTAAAAGAACAGTGAGATTTAATTTGCGGACATATAGTTTCAAGTCAACAATTGTGTTGACAAGGTTGCAATTTTTATCAGGTACAAATGACAGGCCTTTAGCTAAAAATTCAATAATATTTTGATCAATTGTTAAGATAGTGTAGTTATAGACTTTAAAGTCCCCGTTGTTGTTACATAAAATGGTTGGCGTTTGTTCAACATTCAGTATATTATTGATAATAACTTGTCCTGTACTTAATGCCTGCGTTGGTTGCCCCTTTTCTTCTTTTGATAATTGCGTCCTCGATAGTTGTTGTTCGTTGTGGTGTTCTTGGGGACAGCTCCCCTCTGAAAACCCTGATTATTACCAGATAAATTGCCATCCATATCTAATGGTTGATTACCCATGTTGTTACTATTTCCCCCCTACTGGTTATTGTTGGCTCCCTGATTTCTAATACGTTCACTTCTGCGAACTGGTTGTAACTCATTATCATTCGCAGAAGTAGTGTTATTGATGTTTGATTCATCTAAACCTCCTTCAACAGGTTGTCTCCAAGTAGCAACCTGTCCAAGTGGGGGTGGGGGGTAAGCAACATTATTTTGATATTCCATGACATCCCTATCAATTTTTCGTTTTTTATTTTTTACCATTTTTTCTATGGCCGTTTCAATACTAGATAACACTTTTTGATAATCAAACTTGTACCTATTGAAATCACCATGTCCCTGTAAAAAGGTCTCAAGCTTTAACAACTCATCCTGTAACATATTCACTTCAAGTGCATAATGTTTTATAAGACATTCCATAAATTCAATGCCCTGTTTATCAAACATGCTAACCAGTTCTTTATGAAATTCAGAATTTTTTATTGTGCCTGCTGGGTACCGCAACTGACGCAACCCTTTAGGCACAATGTGTCTGTTGATACATTCACGAAGATATGACATTTCGAGTTGCAGTTTCCTGCAACGAAACAACTTTAGATGGAAAAGGTTTAATTCGTTAAGAAACGAACTCACCCTCTCATCTTGTCCTTGTGCTCCACTGTTAGTCCCATTCAAAGAAAAAAAGTTGTTATTTGCCAGGAAAGAAGACAATCTTGGCAGTACATTGCCGTTAGGAGCCCTGACTGCCAAGATTAAATTGACATTCTCTACTCCATTGTCCGCATTCAAAACTCAACACAAAACAAAGAGCGTAGTGAAGGGACAATTTGTATGGGCGGCCCGAATGGTGTCTAATATAGTTAATTTTAGAAACGAATGCAATAAAATACAATCTATGTTTTCAACAAGGGGCTACCCACACTGTTTTGTAGAGAATATAAAACAAGAGGTTTATATTAAAAGAGAATCTGGACATTTTAAACCATTACTTTGTGGGGGTAACATAGTTGTGAAAACTCGCAAGGATGATACAGGCTTTAATACCAGCTTTCTTTTTACTTATAGCATAGATGCTCACGCTATCAGTAACATCATGTTTAAGAATTGGAAGATTATCATAGAAGACCAACAGCTGATTAAACTCTTGGGAGAAAAAACAAAGTTTACATATAGGCGTGGCCCGAATCTCAAACAACTACTAGAAAGAACTAAGATTAATAAGAAGGGATTAGGCATGAGAAGATGTGGTACATGCCACTATTGTAAACACACTTTAGTCAGCTCTTCTTTAGACATGGCTGGTAGAAAGTATACTATCCAAGGTTCCTTTAATTGTAATTCTAATGGAGTGGTCTATGCGGCATTATGTAAAAAGTGTCCAGCTTTTTACATAGGAAAAACCGATAGACCACTAAAAAAACGAATCTATGAACACATATATGCTATTAATAGAGGAGATCTGAACAATGCTCTTGCAAAACATATACATAATAATTTAGAGCATCGTTTTCATTTTGCGGCTATTTATCAGGTTCAGCCACACATTAGAGGAGGGCCGTGGCAGTTAAAACTTGAAGAACAAGAAGCTTTTTGGCAGATACGTACTGCAGCTTACACACCTCCTGGACTCAATGAAATACTGTCCATCAAATGTTTTTTGAAATTGATGGCATTAAATAGATGAAAAATGAAAAATAAAATCAAAATCCTGCTATTTGTTTATCTATTTATCTACTGATATACTAGTTGTAATTGATCAGCACTTTATGCAGTATACACACCATGTTACTAACATGGGTTTGAGTAATACATTTTATATATGTGCATTCATACACTTTTCATATATATGGTCATTTCTCATGCTTCAAAGTATTTATTTATGTATTTATAATTAATTTGAATTCCTGCTTGGTGATTTATTTGCCCTTTTGCCTTAGTTTAACTAAATATATACATTTTAGTTTATGAATTTAGTATGGAATGTTTTTAAAAAGTGACTGGCTTTTACTTTTAGCAAACTTTTCTATGTAAATGGTGTTTTAATGCCAATATTTAATATGCCTTTAAATGTTGGAAAGTCATTGTGATGTCATTATTAATTTAAGTATTTAACATGGCAATTAAAGCCTTTAATTGTTTTAATTTTGTCTGAAGAAGGCGAGGGAATTTTCCTTTGCCGAAAGCGCTCACGTATTAAAAGGGGTTATTTGACATCCTGCCTGTTCCTTGCTTTTTGGAGTCATTGCCTTCATAGTTTTTTACTTGTTGGTTTGGTTTGTGAGATTCAGCTGTTGTACTAGATTTAACCAATGCACTATTAAGCGTCAGTATATTTTTGCTTCTAAATATTTTGGTTCAAGATTTAATTATTCTGAAAGGTCATCAGTTATCAATTTGACTACTGGAGTTCGCAAAAAACGCAAAGACAAAGACAGAGACAGAATGTCGAGGTCCAAATCCAATGACGAAGCTTCTCCTAAGCCAGTCGCTGGCTCGCCGGTACTCAGTGAGGTGCTTTTACAGCCCCTGATACCCGCTACTTTTGATTTGTAGGCCTATGCCAAGACCCATTCGGAGTCCGGTATGCCGGGAGATTCTCAGAGGATTGAACCTGCGGATGTCTCTCCCTTGGATGGGTCCAGAGCCGCTGAGCAGGCACCGACTTCTGAGGGTGTTTTCAGGCCTCAACATTTTTATATTAAACTGACATCAGCCTCCTTGTGGGGGGAGAACTAGCACTTCATGCTCAAAATTGGCAGTTAATTACCCAGGACAAGTGGGTATTAAACATAGTATCCCAGGGGTACAGATTTCATTTCCATACTTTGCCAGTTCCAAACGTATGGCCGGATCTGCCACAAAACCAGTGGGCAAAGGCCCAGAGACAAGTCATGTCCCTCATGGATATGGGGGCTATTCAACTGGTACCAGAAAATGGAAAAGGACAAGGTTTTTATTTAAGACTCTTCCTGGTACCCAGAAAAGACAATTCATGGCGTCCAATACTGGACTTATCGATTTTGAACATGTTCCTGGACATTCCAAAATTCAAAATGCTGACTTTACAACAGCTACTGCCTATGCTAGGCAGGAATGCTTGGTTAGTAACTCTAGACTTAAAAGAGGCATACCTGCATATCCCAATAAGGGAATAATGCAGAAGATACCTCTGCTTTAAAGCAGGTTTTTTGCATTACCAATTCTCTGCACTGCCCTTTGGCTTCTCTACTGCCCCCAGGGTCTTTACAAAGTGCCTGGCACCAGTAATTGCATTCTGCAGACAAAGAAGCATACAAATTTATCCTTATCTAGACTTTCGCATTCAAGCAGAGGACAAAGACACTCTTCTTCAACATCTGGCATTTGTAAAAAGGCTTCTAGCATGCCTAGGGTACACCATAAATGAAAATAAATCACAACTGGTACCCTCTCAAATAATTACATTCCTGGGTGCAAGCTTGAATACAGCTGCCCAGATGGCTTACCTTACGCCAGACAAACAAAGGCAACTGACAACATACTTCAAACAAATGGCAACAAAAACCCAGTTATCTGCAAGACACATTCTGCAGGCTTTGGGGTTCATGGCATCCTGCATTCTACTAATTCCATATGCGAGACTGCATATGAGGAAACTTCAATGGTACCTAAAAAGTTTATGGAGTCAGCATTGTCACAGTCTGGAAACAATGATTCCTCTCATTCCCTGCCTACAACAGGAGTTTCTTTGGTGGACAGAGACATGTCACCAAAACAAGGGACTGTCATTCACTCTACCCCCTTGCCACCCAAACCCTAACTACAGACTCATCAGACTATGCTTGGGGGGCCCACCTGGCAGGGAGATGCATTCAGGACAAATAGAGCCCCAACCAAATGCATCTGCATATCAACCAGAAAGAGATGCTAGCTGTTCAGAATGCTCTGACAGCCTTCAAGGACTACTTCATCCAGGACAACTACTGATAAAGATGGATAAAACCACAGTTATGTGGTACATAAACAAGCAGGGGGGTACACATTCCTACCTCCTTTGCAGACTAGCCATGGCCTTGTGGAACACAGCCATGACTTACCAAATACATCTTCAAGCTCAATTCCTGCCAGGAAAACAAAATACTCTAGCAGACGACTGTAAAAGAAAACACAAAGATCAATGCACGTTAAGTTCAAGCAAGGCACCCTTTATTACTTGCAGCAAGGAGACAAAGCATGTAGGTACAAGGTTTGTCTGATTTTTCAAGGTTTAGCCTACAGTTTTTATACAGTTTTCTGCAAGTTTACAGAAATATGCTATTAGATTTGCTGCTGACATGGTCAGATAATTGCTGTCTTGCAAAAACATATTTGAGAAGAACAACCTGGCCTTGGGCTTGTTTCAGATTTTCTTAGTTTCTCACAGTTCTTTCTCTAGTTCTGATATGATACATTTAAGGTACAGTCCTGGCCTCAATACACATTCTGATGACCATGGTGGATTTACAGACATCCATTGTTCTTTTTCAGAGCTTCTAGCAGCTGCATATTTTCACACAGAATAAGCAGAATACATGTATTAACTCCTTTTAACCCTTAATGCACTAAACCTGCATATTGCAGTTATATATATCAATACACTAAGCCTACATATTGCATTGCAGTTATACATTTTCCTAACATTTCCCCCCTTTTAATACTTTATTTTACTTTTAAAACAAGCATAAACAGTTTTTCTTTCCTTAACCATTTTCCATTCAGGATTTGCAGTTAGAAAGTCATTCAGTTTAAGCTTGTGAAAGTATTTCTTCAGCTTTTAATCAGTACCTCTAACTTAACATTCTGATATAAAGTCTTTGAAATTGAAGCGTCTATGAAATTTTCAATTTATACAGGGGATGCAGCAGCATCCACACACCATCAGTAAGGCTGCCTTTACACAGATGGCAATCAGAATGTTCATCAAGATGCTGCCCCAACCCCCGAACCATTTTTGGAAAAAGTCTGTCAATGGATTTGGTCCTGGTTTGGTCAAAGCCGACACTTGCTGAATTATTTTGAGATGGCTGTCTATTTCATGTTTGTTGTCAGGAATAAACGAATAGCACTCTTCCTGGATTAAAGCGCACAAACCTCCTTTCGCCGCTAGGGTGAAGTCGAGAGCCATGCGATTTTGAAGCACCACTGTCTTCATGGCTGTGAGTTCATTAGTCACCAATTCTAGGGCGGAAAAAGTCGCATTACTTATTGTTTTAAGAAGTTTGGATAGTTTTCTCAGCTCCCAGATCGATTTCACTGCTCCGTATGCTGGTATTATGCCCGCCCAAGATATGACGTCATCATTCAGATCCATGTGTGACAGTCATTTGTCATTCACATGGGCTAAATCATGGTGATATATCCAGGATGCATTAACTTGTCCCACCGGATTAGCGGGTTTCTTGATTTCTTGAACATTTCGAATTTTCCCCTGGGGTAGTGTCAATACATGTCGTATTGCTGGAATCAGATATGCCAGAAAACAGCTTCCAGACCAATTGCTTGGCAGCCATTTATATGCTTTATTACCACACATGAAGTAGCAGTCAGGAATTGCGACTGAGATGTTGCTGAATTTATAGTTGCCAGGCTTTTGTTGGGTCATAGCCCAGAACATTTTACTATACACAATTTGATTTTCATCAACCATTTTTTTTCTTTCAGTGGAGTCAATGCTATTGCCAACTTGAAATTGTTGGCCCTTGTTTGTCATAGTGCAGGAATTTCCAGTACAGTAATGTATCACTGTCATGTTACAGGTGCTATTTCCAACTTCTATTTTTCCGTAGTTTTGAAAGCACACTGTTCCTCTTTTTGCCTTGGGTAAGAATAGGGTCATTCTTTTAATTGTTGTCACATTCACTGCATCTTTCAGCAGTGCTTGCCAGGTTTGGCTCATATTTAAGGGAATCTGTATTAAGGGTATTCCTCCATGTGCAGTAGGAATAGCTGCACAGACCCAGCAATTGGAGATATTGAGGGTGTCTGCATAAGCGTGCTTAATTGCCTGATAAGTATTGAAATTTGGGTGCCACTTTGCACGTTTACTTCGTTCTACTTGTGTGGCAGAGAAGAGAAATGGCCACAATAAAAAGATTATTGCTACCAGTACAGTTAACAGGATGGTCATGCAATATTTCTGCGGGAATGATTGCTCTGCATTCCTGTTTTCTCCGGTTCCTTCAAACAGATGTATTTGGATCTTTCTTGCTTCCGTCATCTTTGCCTAGGACACATGATCTTACTCTCTGTCCTATAGGACCTTAGCACCTGTGATTGCCTCACTGGGTTTGAGACGGATCAGCTCCTATTGATCTGACCCCCCTTTGTAGCCAGACTTTTGTGCTTAGGGTCCCGATGGAGAGGTAAGGTCTTTGTCCAGCTTGAAGTTCTTCACCAACTTGCAGTGCGTCAGATGTATTCACGAAGCTCGCTCTGCTATTTTGACTGCAGTAGGTGTTGAAAGAAGCACCTGGTAGGGACCTTCCCACTTTGGTGATGCCCAGTTCTTTTGCTTCACGATTTTAATCCACACCCAGTCTCCTGGCGTCACTGCCACTTCCGATGTTTCAGTTTGTTTTTTAACTGAAACAGAATTAAACTTCAACAGATGTTTAGAACTCAACAACTTTTTTATATATTCAGCTAACGTAAAATCAGCTTCCTGGTCTGATGACATGAGAGGTTTCCACTGGGGTGTATAATAAGCCCTCCCATACAGCTTCTCGAAAGGAGTCAGTCCTTTTGCTGTAGGGACGGTTTTCATGTTCAACAGTGCCAGGGGTAAACAGTACAGCCAGGTTTTCCCTGTCTCAGCTATCAATTTCCTCAGTTTGCTTTTCAGTATACCATTATGTCTTTTAACCAGCCCTGCAGAGTGCGGATGATATGCACAATGATTTTTTAAAGAAATACCAAAAAACTTACTCAGCTGTTGTATGGTTTGATTTACAAAGTGCTTACCATTGTCACTATAGATTCTCTCCGGAATGCCAAACCTAGGAATAATTTCCTTAACAAGTACTTTTGCCACTGTAGCTGCATCTGGGTTTTTGGTTGGAAAGGCTTCCACCCATACATATCTATAATGACAAGGCAATACTTCTTATTCTCACATTTGTTCAATTCTATGAAATCCATACAGATAGTGTGAAACGGATATGGTGGTGTGGGAAAACTCCCTTGCTTGGGCTTTATCACCCCCTGTGCATGGTGTTTGTTACAAATTTGACACATTAAACAAAAGTTTTTTAGAATAATTTGTAAATCTGTACGTTGTGAACACCTGGTTTACCAACTGTATCATCCCCCCTGTTGAGACATGGCACTGCCCATGGCTCAACAATGCTGCATAGCGGAACAAATTAGAGGGTAGTATTGTTTTTTCTTTCTTAGAGATGTACAACTCCTTTTTGAGGATTGCTCCTCGTTTTATTTATTGCTGTTTTTCAGCTTGTGTAGTGAGTATCTGCATTGTTTTTAACATATCCAGATTTAGAATTTTAGAGGGTTGTAATTTCTTATTTAAAAGAAATACTTCTGTAGCTACTTGTTTTGCAGCTGTATTAGCTTTTGCATTACCTTTTGAAATTCTATCTTGTTGCTTGGTGTGAGCTGCACATTTGCAAATGGCCACCTTCTGAGGTAACTGAATAGATTCTAAAAGATTTCAAATAAACTGTGCATGATTTATAGGTTTGCCAGTAGATGTTATTATTTTCCATTTTTTCCACTGTTGTGCAAACACATGTGCAGTGGAAAAAGCGTACTGGCTATCAGTAAAAATGTTTACACATTTACCCCTTGCTAAGGTACATGCCCATGTCAGGGCAATCAATTTTGCTGCCTGTGCAGATAAATTGTGTGGTAAGGATTTTGCTTTTACAACCTCAGTATTAGAGACTACTGCATATCCTACTAGGTTATGTTCTGCAGGACCCCTTTTGCACGAGCCATTCACGTAGTATGTCACTTTGGCATTTTTTAAGGGGACATCTGTGAGATCTTTTTTAGGTAATGTCTTTTGCTCGATTACCTGCAGGCAGCGATGCGGTGTGCCATTTGCAGGGGTCAGGAGCAGAGTAGAAGTGTTCAAAGTCATGCATCATTTAATTGTTATATGAGGTTAGCTTAACAATATAGTCATGCAGGAGAGATGCCTAGCAGGGGAAAGATATGCCACCTTTTCTTGTAGCAAAATAATTGCAACTGCATGGGGTACCCTCAGAGTGAGGGGGTGGAACAAGACTACTGAGGCAGAAGCTTGCACTGCCATTGCCGCTGCAGCTACTGCCTTCACACAGTGGGGTAAGGACCGTGCCACTGGGTCTAATTGTGATGAATAGTAAGCAATGGGGCACTGCTTATCCCCATGCTGTTGTGTTAGTACTGATGTCATATAACCCTGCTTGCAATTTACAGTCTGGAAAAATCGTTTATGATAATTTGGTAATCCCAGAACTAGAGAGGATGCTATTAATTGTTTTAGTTTACAAAAGGCAGATTTTGCCTTTGATGTCCATTGTAACAACTCCTGCGCTGCCATAGGCTTCTTATATATAAGATTAGTTAGGGGTGCTGTTTCCAAGGCATAGTTTGGAATTTAGCTTCAACAGAAATTAGTCGTTCCCAAGAAGGACATTATTTCCTTCTTGGTGGTGGGTTTTGGTGCCTGCAAGATTGCCACTTTTTTGTCTTCATCTAGAGTTTTACCTTTTTTGCATATCACGTATCCTAGGTACTTAACCTGTTTTTTCCAGAGCTGCAGCTTATCTTTGTTTACTTTATGTCCCTTAGCAGCTAAAAATCGTAGAAGTGCTACGGTATCTTTTCTGCAATCTTGCAGGGTGGGGGCCCCCAACAAAATGTCATTAACGTAAAGTAAGACATGACTACCCTTTGGTGGATTAAACCTTGCCAAGTTACTTGACATTTTTTTGTGAGAATATTCTAGGGCTTTTACAATATCCCTGTGGTAGTCGCGTATATGTGTATTTTTTTTCCTGAACTGTAAATGCAAACCAATACTGGCTATTTGTGTGTATTGGTATTGAAAAGAATGCGTTACTAATATCCACCACAGAAAAATATTTTTGTTGAGGTTTTAAGTTATTTAACAGAATGTGTGGATCTGGCACTATAGGCGCCCTTGGTACTACTGCATCATTTACAGCTTGCAAATTTTGGACCATACGCCATTTTTCATTGGCTTTTTTAACTGGAAATAGAGGTGTATTACACGGAGAATCGGGAGATTCCACTAGCACCCCTCCCTTAAGTAATGTTGCTATAATAGGTTTTATCCCTGCCTCTGCATTTTTTTAAGGGGTATTGTCTTTTCTGTTGTCTAAATGCTGATTTTGGTGTGATATTAACTGGCCCTGCCATACGGATAAGTCCTACATTTAATTTTTCTGTTGACCAGAGAGTCTGTGGTATATTTCACAAGGCGTTTTTTTCCTCCTTCAGTAGGAGCGTTTATTAGCTGTTTTCGAGAGAATGCAGGTGCACAGCTGGGTTGGTCTGTGTCACCCAATTTAATTTTTGTACTTGTATTTTCTGACTTGACAGTTCCAGTTCTGTTTGTTTTTCCCATTTTGTGGCTTTTTCCCCTAGGTGTGCCTACTGTATATTTTTATTTTTGGTCAAGCTAACATGTGGTAATCGATTAGATTTATAAAGTGTTAAAAATTCCTGGGGCAGTGAACAGCTGACTACACTATTTTTTTTTTGTGTCCCAGTACAGGTTACGTAGTACCAATTTATTTGTATGATTTTTAAATAATTTTTCTTTATATTTCTTATTGGGTCCTGGTGTATTACAAAAATATAGGGTACAATGTAACAGGTGTTGTTTATCAATGTCGAGGGAGGGAAACTTACTGATGGCTACGTTCATCAGCTTCTTGGTCACAGTCTCTGGACCAGTTGTGACCAAGTCCTGACTATACTAATAAAATATTTTACCCCCCGATTGCACCGTAAAGGTGTCAGTTTGTCGCTGTACTTTCATTTTCTGCATGGTTGGGACTACTGCTATGCCAAATAACTGCATGAGATTTCTGCCCAAGAGATTTACTGGGCACTTTGCAGAAACTACAATCTTACTTTTCTGTGTCAATCCCGAAACAGGATCAGTTATTGTAATATTGCGGGAGAGGGGCTCTCGATATAGCTGCCCATTAGCTGCTTTGACTAATATGTAGTCGGATGATTTTGAGTTTTTTGGCAATTTGGAGGGGTGTGTTAGGGTTCATGATGCCCCTGAGTCGCACAAAAATTTGACTTCCCTGCCTTTTACTGAAAGTATAACTTCTGGTTTAGTATCTGCTAAGTAGAGCTCCAAGCTCAATAAAGCCAAGTCTAGTACTTCATTTTTTTACTTTACCATCATTCATTTTTTGTACTTCCTTTATTTCCCTTTTTACATTCTCATTTGTCTTTTTTGCACTAGCCCCTTCTAATGATTTTTGAATATTATATAGTCAGTCTTTACCTTTTTTGTCTTCCGTTGTTGCTTTCTTATTTTTTCTGCAATTTCTTGCCAAATGTCCCTTTTTACCACATTTGAAACATTCACCCCTTTTTTTACATCCTTCAAAGTCTTTTGATCGTTGATCAGACTGCCTACCTTTCTGTGCATTTTTCCTGCCCTTCTTCCCGGGGTGTACTACATAAACTTCTGCTCCGTCCTCTACAGAAAATACTTGAGCCTTCTTTTTCTTTTTGCAATTGAAATGCCTTTCAGCATGCCTAGCATATTCAAGTAGTAATTGTAGCCTGCTAGTTTGATGATTAACCATATGTTTTGTAATAAAACTGCTTATAGGTGCACTACTACCTTTTAAAAATGCATTTAACTGCTGTTTATATGGGGAATTTTGTTTTTGGTCTTCGGGGACCTGCATTTCACAGTGGTTGTTAAAACATTTTAGCAGTCTAGCGAAATATCGGTCAACTGTCTTACCCTCCTGTTGGATGCATTGATTAATACACGTCCAGTCTGCCCTAGGTTTCCATTTTTCAGAGATGCGGTCTGTAAGTCCTTTTCCTCTAGCGTCTAAATTTGCACTGCTATGAGGAAGGGATTTTTGTTCAGCATTACGAGGATTCCAATTGCTACAAATCATGTATCAATTTGGCCCTACAATTTGTCGAACTACCTTTTTTATTTTTTCCCCTTTTAAATGATAACAGCCTTATTTCTTGTAAATCGTTTGAAAATTTTCTAAAATAAATTTTCAGATGGGGAATTCCTTCTGTAGCTTTCCGGATATTTTCCGGAGTCCAGGGTCTATATACTAAGATGGTTGGATCCTGATTATCCTGCCCTGCCTGAGGGTTTGGTACTTCTATGAGTGGACATATTTCCTCTTCTTCTTCTCCCGCAGATTGTGTGTCTTTAGATTTCTGCCACAACTTTCGATTACCTGCTTTTGTTCAGGACCTAGTTTCAATGGGATTCCTTATTTTAGCTAGTTTCAGTTTTATAGCATCCCTATCCTCAGTGACCACAGGATATAGTGGGGGTGGATCAACCTGTCTACTCGCTCCATATTCTGGTAAGGGAGGGGGAGGCGGAGGTGCTGATGCTATTACTAGGTTGTTATCCTTCCTATCTAAAAACATTGTCTTTAAATCCTTGTTCTTTTGGTCTCTACGGTTTACTTTTTTAGCCACCTGTGTGCCTGGGGAATTCCTAACTGTTGTTGCTTTTTTACCTGACCTTTAGAATCAGTTTTAAGTTGTTTAATAAGTTTGATGAGTGAGGATTTTTCTAATTTTCCATCAAACTCGTATTTAATAACCCATTTTGAAAAGTATCTAATGTCTGCGTGCTGTGACTGCATATATTTTGCATCTTCTGTTAACGGTGGGTCTCGGGGTGTTTTTGTACAGTTATTACCCATTTTCCTTTACCTTTGATTGTTACGTAACTTCACCTTGATTCTCTAGTTTTAACGTGTACCACGGATTTTGTTATAGTCTCTTCAGAATGACTACCTAAAGTCTACTTATTCTGTTTTTCCTGATCTATGATAAGACAGTACCTTTTCTATCCCTGACTGTAAGAAAAATACAATCTGACAAAAAAACAATACACATCTAGTCCCTGATCCTGAAACAGAAAAAAAGTAGATTCACCTTACCTGAACCCACGTGATTCATCGCTGATTCACGGAAAACCTGTCCTTCAGTCACAGATCAGAAAGTGGCTGGCCTCTTTTGACGACAATTCAGTCAGAGGACTTTACATATAAGAAGAACCGATTTGGTTTCTTCCCCGTATGGTTTCAGCCACCTGGCCGTCTGATCCGAGGTGAAGAGAGGGTTTCTGGTCCAAAGGACCAATCTGTAAAAGAAAACACAAAGATCAATGCACGTTAGGTTCAAGCAAGGCACCCTTTATTACTTGCAGCAAGGAGGCAAAGCATGTAGGTACAAGGTTTGTCTGATTTTTCATGGTTTAGCCTACAGTTTTTATTCAGTTTTCTGCAAGTTTACAGAAAGATGCTATTATTAGATTTGCTGCTGACATGGTCAGATAATTGCTGTCTTGCAAAAACATATTTGAGAAGAACAACCTGGCCTTGGGCTTGTTTCAGCTTTTCTTAGTTTCTCACAATTCTTTCTCTAGTTCTGATATAATACATTTAAGGTACAGTCCTGGCCTCAATACACATTCTGCTGACCATGGTGGATTTACAGACATCCGTTGTTCTTTTTTCAAAGCTTCTAGCAGCTGCATATTTTCACACAGAATAAGCAGAATAAATGTATTAACTCCTTTTAACCCTTAATGCACTAAACCTGCATATTGCAGTTATATATTTCAATACACTAAGCCTACATATTGCATTGCAGTTATACATTTTCTTAACAACGACCTAAGCAGAAATCTTATGGACCCTCACGAATGGAAACTGGGTCCACAAATCTTCAGCATGTTAACACAGAAATGGGGGAGTCCAGACATAGATCTGTTTGCCTCTCCCCAAAATTATCAGCTGGACAAATTCTGCACAAGAACTCATCACAAAAAAGCATGGAAAGTGGATGCCCTATCCTTCAGCTGGAAAAAACTATCAGTATATGCCTTTCCCCCTCTGCCTCTGCTCTCCAAGGTCTTACTAAAAGTCAGACAGGAAAAAACAAAAATGATCCTAGTTGCTCCGGACTGGCCTCGCCAGCACTGGTACCCACTTCTAAGGAATATGTCTCAACTTCCTCCATGGTACTTGCCTCAACTACCTCATCTACTGTCTCAGCAGAACAATCAAATTCTGTACACGCAGCTCCAAACTTTGAATCTTGCAGCTTGGCTGATCAATTAATTTCTCAAACAACACCTCTCAGTAAATCTGTGATGGCTGTCATTTTGGTAGCCAGAAGGCCTAGTACTAGAAAGTCTTATGCTGATAAATGGAAGAGATTCTGTGATTGGAACCAAGCACAAGGAACAGCCACAGCAAAGCCCAATATTCCTCAGATTTTACAATATTTGACTGAGATGCTTGACAAGGACCTATTTTTTTCTTCAATAAAAATCCATGCTTCTGCAATCTCAGCTCATTACAACACAGAGCCTCCCCTCTTTTCTCATCCTCTGCTTAAACAGTATCTTAGAGGGGCCAAAATTTAAGGCCTCCCAGAAGATCACCAACTCCTGCATGGGACCTCAATTTTGTGCTGGAAAAACACACTGCCTCCTTTTGAACCAGCAGCTACTGTGGATATAACATTTCTATCTTGGAAAACAGCTTTTCTCTTGGCAGTCACTTCAGCAAGAAGGGTTTCAGAACTACAGGTTCTCATGGCAGTGGAGCCTTTTATTATATTTTACCTGGACAAAATGTTCCTCAGGACCAGTCCTTCTTTTATGCCTAAGGTGGTATCCAGTGTGGCTCTTAACCAGACCATTCACCTGCCAACTTTTTACCCAAATCCGCAGAACAAGGGGGAGCAGATTCTGCAGTCATTGGACGTACACAGGCAAGTAAGATTCTACTTAAGCAGGACCAAATCTCTTAAGAAAGTCTGAGCAACTACTGGTAGCATTTGCTGCAGGGTCAGAGGGGAAGGCTATATCAAAGCAGACTATTTCTAAGTGGATAAGCCACTGCATTCATTTCTGCTACTTGTACCATGGTAAACCTGTGCCCAAGGGGATCAGAGCACATTCCACCAGGGCTGCCTCTACTTCAGCAGTTTTTCTCAGAGGGGTTCCAACCAAAGACATTCTAGAAGCTGCTACTTGGAGCTCTGTTCATACCTTTACAAAGCATTATCATTTGCCTCTCTTCTCCAAATCCAGGGCAGGTTTTGCCACTGCAGTTTTGCAGGGCCTTATAGCCACTCCTAATGCTGTCTAGTTCCATCCTTCCATCCATAGCTTTGGGATTCTACCCAAATGTAATGACTGCAACAGTGAAACACAAAGAACATAGTACAGTTGTGTACACTTACCATAAATGTAGATGTTCAAGTGTATTCACTGTTGCAGTCCGGGTTACCCACCTACCATCCCCCTTTCTATTTCTTTTCTTTACTTCATTATACACTAAAGCCTTTGTGGTGTATTTGCTTTTAGGTGCAGGTAAAGTTTATGTTGCTAAAAGTACATTTATATATACTTCTGTTTATATATATATATATATATATATATATATATATATATATATATATATATATATATATATATATATATATAATTTATATCTATATATATATATATATATATATTTTTTTTTTATTTTTTTTTTTTTTTGCTCCCCATTTGGGGGGCACTTGACATCTGGGGCAAGAAAAACTGAATAAAATGGCCTCGGCTGCATGTTTTATACCCCTGACGACCTGACGTCATAGAAGAGGAGACAGCAACCGACGCAGGACCCAAGACTTTGTTATTCAGGCCAACTGAGGGCAACCTGCCAGCAGATTACCCAAATGTAATGACTGCAACAGTGAATGCACTCAAACATCTACATTTATGGTAAGTGTACACAACTGTACTTTCTTGGCTGTGTCCTTTTCTATATGGACTCTGCACACCCTCCCTGCCTCTGTGTGGGTCTGTCTGTGTGCTCTGGTTTTCCCCAGCACCTCATAGACAAGCAGCAGGTGAACTGGTATTTCTCCAATTTCCCTGACGTTGAATATACAGTGTGTGTGTGTGTGTGTGTGTGTGTGTGTGTGTGTGTGTGTGTGTGTGTGTGTGTGTGTGTGTGTGTAAAAATGATATTTTCTGTGCGCACGCTCAGTAATACAAGGCACATACATGACTCTTCAGGTTAGCAATAAAAATGCAGTTAACAAATAATTATCTTTCAAAAATAAGATATAAAATACATCACATTCCTGCAGAATTCTTAAAAATTTCTGCCGAGGCCATTGCATACCCTATATCCATCCTTGTAAACCGCTCTATATCCGAAAGTCTAGTCCCTGAAACCTGGAAAATTTCTTGTATAATTCCACTTCACAAAGGAGATAACTCAGAAGAGTTAACCAACTATCGTCACATACCAATATTATCACCTCTGTCCAAAATACTGGAGAGGTGTATTCACAATTCAAATCATAAACTACCTTAACACACACAACATCTTTTCAGACAGCCAACATGGCTTTAGGCCACATCACAGCACCACAACAGCCCTTATGTCATTCACTCACACTGTAAACAACCATAGTGGAAACAATGTTTCTGCCATCTTTCTTGACCTCTCAAAGGCATTTGATATGGTTAATCATACCAAGTTCATTCAGTCCCTCTCAGAATTAAACCCTAGCATTTCCACTTTATTTGGTTTCAAGGTTATTTAACAGGTAGACAACAATCAGTAAAATGGAAGCTAGAACTATCGCCATTATTAGCAGTTACACTAGGTGTTCCCCAAGGCTCAAACCTTGGTCCTTTGCTTTTCTCTATCTTCACTAACAACTTCTATACCTCCTCTCTACATGCCTCAGTCATCCAATATGCTGATGACTCAACTCTAATCTGTTCCTCCCCTTGCCCCCAAGTACTGCAATCTCAAACACAGGCTTCTTTCCTCTCTGTAGAGAAATGGCTCACCAATGCACAACTCATACTAAACCCCAATAAAACCTAACTTGTCATATTCCAACCTACAAGTCACTCAACTCTCTTACCCTCATTTACCATCACTTCCAACAACAAAACAACTATCTCCACCGTCACCCATTCCAGGCTTCTAGGAGTGGAGGAAGACTGCAGTTTGAAATTTGACACAGATATTTCACTCACTATAAAGAAAGCACACAAAAAACTGGGAGGACTATATAGAAATAAAAACTTCATGACACACAGCACTAGGGCTAGGAATGCACAAACACATCTCATTTCTCCACTTTTGTATGTGTCCCCTAGCTTCACTAACTTTAGGAAATCAGAAATAACCAAACTAGATGCTTGTTATAACTAAATTGCAAAGTTTGCCTCCAACAGTTAACATAAAAATGTGTCAATATTACATAATTGAACTTTTAAAAGTTTGAATGTCATGTGGTTGACACCATATGATCCAACTCTTAAAAGTTCGAAAATGTAATAAAAAAAAAATAAACCAAAGAAAAAATCTACCTGAACTGTAAGCCCCACACACCCCCCATTCTTTAAATATACCAACTCTGAGATCGCACTACAGCGCAGAAAAGGGAAATCTTCCCATTCCGCACTGTACAGAGATCTCCGTCGAAACGTTTGAACTTTTAAAAGTTCGATCATATAGTGCCGATCATATGACGTTCGAACTTTTAAGAGTTCGACAGTGTGATATAGACCCCATAAAACACATCATTGTCTAGCTCTAAAACAACTTAACTGGCTTGAACTTCCCCATCTTCTCCTCTACAACCAGCTTATACTTACACATAAGATTCTTGACAATCCTAAGCAAACCCCTGCACTACAAACCTAATACATTCTTACTCCAGTACGATGACCCTGCACTCCAGTAATAAAACCCACCTCCAAATCACGAAAGCCAACAACTCTGCAGCAGCCTCTCTCTACTCTAATCGTATTGCTAAAAAATGGAACACGTTGCCTGCCAATATAGCACCCACTACATACCTAGAACAGTTTTAAAAATATCTTAAAAACACACCTACAGGCTAACTGGATCTGTAATTGTGAAACCTCAGGCTAGCCTTACTTCATAGCCTCCTTGTCTAACCTTAATAAACACCCTTCCTTTACTTTAGGCAACAGACTTCACTTCTTCTTGCATGTTACCATCCTCATACTTTCTGTTACACACGCTGTCCTGGTACAGACCTAAGTTAAAAAAGAATGTTTATTGTCTCTACTGATGGTTATGTTTCATCCTTGTACCGGTATATTCTACTACATATTAACCTCTTTCTGGGGATGTACAGTTTAAAGTTTATTGGACAGTTTATAGTATATTTAATGTATCTATTCAGAATGTAATATTTCTGAAACTGACTTTTGTGCTTTTACTAAACTGTGTTATTGTGGAGCTTTTCTCTCCAGGCCTCCGCTGAAAAAGGACTTGTGTCCAGTTGAACTTTCCGAGTAAACAAATGTAAAATAAATAAATAAATAAATTACAGAGCATTCAGATTAGTAGATTATTTAAAGGTCTGGTGGTCTCCGTACCCCACAGTGTAGAAACTAATTTTGACATGGACTTAGTGTGCCACTGTGCCACCCCCAATGGAGTGTGAATAACATCTGATTGTAAAAGCTATTAGTTGGATCGTTGCCGATGAAAGTGTGAATATTTTAACTTGCATCTTGTAGTAGGTATTTAAGTAATATTAGTAAATATTTTGAAAATAGTGAGATTTATTAGTAATGCAAACAATGAATGATCAAGTCTTGATTGGCATATTTGATTGAGCAATAGACAGCTAAGCCACTAGAGTAGGGGGTAATGTAGACAGATCTACAGCTCTTGCCCTGAGACTAGGTTAATTTCCTAGGTAGAGGAATGGACAGGCCATGTTCGACTGGGGAAGGCTTGATAGTCAACAGCCATGGGAACAAAAAAAATCACTTAGGAAAAAAATCTGCCTATGGAAATGTAGAGCGACTGACACCATGTGAATCAGTACTTACCGATGAGTCAGAAGCCAATAACTTATTGATTACCCTGCTTGTTCTTCAGAAGATGGTGCATTTTTATGTGTGTTGTTTGCATTTAGACTGAACTGAGAAACAGTGCCTTGTATGAGATAGTCAAGGAATGCACTATATTGACTGATGTAGATCATGTTTAAGTGCAGAGTTCTAGAAAGGCATAAGCAGTGTATGAAAACTCAGTGAAAAATAGACTAGTAAAATGCATGCAGCAGAAATTGTATAAAGGCTGGCTGAAAAAAATATTCGATCCATGGAAGTGAGAAGAATGACTAAGACATACATGTACTTTCTTGGGGCGGAAGGAGGGGTTAAGCATGTTGTAGATGTTCTTTATTTTTGAACTTCAGCCTTTATTTATTTATAACAAAGTTTACTACAAAGTATGCAAGCAGACTGGTAAAGGGCATACAGCAGAAAATGAAGGCTGTATGAAAGAAACAGTTATGTACTCCCTGGAAGTGAGAGGAATTATGGAGATGTCCATGTACTTTTACAAGGTTAAGCATAATACACATGCAAAAAGTTTTCATTTTTTTGAGCAATGCATTTATTGATCTATTATTTGTTTGTTAAACAGTATGATAGGCTGATCCAAATAATATTTTCCATCTCCCTGCTATCACATCAGTGGGAAGATTTGGGTTACATCCAGAGAAGAAAGTTGGTTAGACTTACAGGCTCAGCTGCTGTAGTAGGGTCATCTAAGGAGAGTATATGGTTCCAGTTGTGGGCTGTGAGAAAGTTTTTTGAGTTTGTCAATATTAGTGGTAGATTGATTTCTGAAGCCTTTTAGTATTGGTGGTAGTTTATGTAGTATGCATGTATGTATAAACATATATATATATATATTACACACATATGTACACACACGCACACACATATATATATATAGGCTCATCCAGACTCTGCTACACTTTGCTGTGAAGGAAAGGTTAGTTTGCTGTTATTTTTTGTATTTCTGTATTGCCTTTCTATATTTTGAATACTGTAGTTTGTTTTCTTTACCTTGTGTTTTGCTTGCATTCTGTTTTAACAGCATATTAAAACTTCAAAAGAGACCACAGCTCTCTCTGTTCTGAGTCAGGCAGAATTTTTTCCCTCCTTCCCACCCATTTAAGTTGTCTTGTTAAATACCACTGTCTTTCTAGTTGCCCGCCTCTTATGTTAATCTGACCATATATCTCATTTCTCTCTACTTTCACTGGCTTATGTGAGTAATCACAAAACCATCACTTTTGAAATCCCACCCTTCAATTATTTAAATTTATTGGCCATCCTACAGTATTTCATAGTACCAAAATACAAAAGTAACCACCCCTTTCAGTCCATCTTGCTGTTTTAAAAATAGTAACTCTCCACTAAACCTTAACTTTTTAAACAGGTAAAACTCAAGTTACCTACTTTCATATCTAACTTCTCTAGTGCACACTGCAGAGTGCATTCTTTTCAATCTTACCTTTAAGCATCCCTGTTACTAGCACTTTCTCTAATACCTAAAAAGATCATCTCTACTTGACTCCCAAGTAGACTTTTCTCTATCTGTTAAACCTAGCACTTGCTCCTACAGTACTTATTACCTTGATACGGCACTCTTATAGATAGCACCCCAAAAGGCAAACCCCCATTTCTCGGTCACCACGTCCCCGGAATCTCTTTTAAAGTTTTTGTCTAGTCCTTCTAGCATGTCGAGGGATCAGTTGCTAGTGTCCTCTCCTGCTCAGCTGGTGAACCTGGGAATATTGAGGCAATGTTACAATTGCCTCATGTACACAGACAACCCTCTCCTCCTCCCACAAAACACAAATACATGCGAGAGATGCAACTATACGGCCAAACTGGAGGCTGAGCTCTCTCAACATAGGACTGGCAAGACCAGTCAGGAGGAGAAGGTTACCACACACACTATAGACCCAGTCTCACATAGTACCATCACAACCTCAAATCATACACATAAACACACAAAGACATACTCGGCGGCTCTGATCAAAAATCTACCAAAACAGCAGAGGCCACCAAAGCAGACACCACCCAACTACCACCTCAGAACACAACACCTGCAACACATAGACCTCACAGTCAGAGTGTCAAACAGTCACAGCCCTTAAGGCCAAACACAATGCCAGACACACTAGTCATTGGTGACTCCATAGTCAGACACACTGACGTCCCGCTCACCAGACTGAGTAAGGAGAAGGTCACAGTAAGCTGCCTGTCGGGCGCTAGAATCCGCCACATAACGCAAGCACTCAGGTCTCTCAACAGCAGGTACAAATATGACTCAGTCATTGTCCACGCTGGTGTAAACGACCTGAGACGTACCTCCTTGGACTACATGAAAAGAGACATTGAGGAGCTCTCTGATTATGTAGCCCAGGCAGGTATGACCCTGACCTTGAGCAGTATCCTACCTTCACCAAGAATGATGCCACAATACAGAGATAAGATGATCAGCTTTAACAATTGGCTTAAACTCTGGTGTCATTCAAAGGGGATCCAATGTCTGTCTGCCTGGGATGACATGCTGGACAAGCCACGCTGCTTCAAGGGACGGCTTGCACCTGTCACCCTGGGATTCGGATATTGGCAAAGGCTCTTGCCACCCCATAGTGCCTTTTTAGGCAAGGCTCAAATTCTAAACCTACCACCCTAGAACAAAAAAGGAAAAAAACTAAGGGTAATGCTGCTCAATGCCAGAAGTCTAAATCTCAAAATGCACGCACTCGAGGCCCTTCTCAGTATGGAGAACATTGATGTCTGTGCAGTGACAGAAACCTGGTTCAAGGCTCCTGAGAGCACCCCAGCACTATCAGGTTTTACCTCTTATCATGCGTTCCGGCCCCAAAATCCGGACAATACCAAGAAAGGAGGGGGGGGTATCCATATTCATCAAAGACACCCACACCTCAAGACTGGTGGCAACGCACGATGCATCGGAGACCATCCAGGTGCAATTAACCATAGGCAAGACTGCTCTGCAAATTGTAGCATGTTACAGGCCACCCTCACAAACTCAGGAACCTCACATGGCCTTCCTGAAAACACTAGAGGGATAAATGTATCACCAAACACCATCATACTAGGTGACTTCAATTACCCTAATATAGACTGGGAACACTACTCAAGCCCAAACACCCTAGCCCAAAAGTTCCTGGAATTCATAAACTCAAATGCCATGGAACAACTAGTCACCATCCCCACAAGAGGAGAAAACATACTTGATCTCATCATCACGAACATGGGAGCACAATGTTCAAGACCGAAAGTATACCCCTCACTGCTGAGATCAGGTCACAAACTAATCTCTCTGGAGGTCCTCATCCCACCCCACCTGAAATAAAAAGACCACAGTAAAGAACTTCTCGAAGCCGACTTCACACTTCTAAAGACTAGTGTGGTCTCCTTTAAGGCCCCGAGCCGACGGAAAACAGTACTCAAGCCGCTGAATCACTTACAAATGCCTTCTACCAGCACCTGCAGGACTGCATGGATAAGGCAATCCCAAGCAAAACAAAGACTCTTTGTACCAAAGGCAAGCGTCCACTCTGGTGGACCCCAGCCATAAACAAACTCTACAACAAAAGGAGGAAGCTACTACAAGATAGAGCAAAATCCTTAAAAGGTAAGACACCCTTGATCACTATAAGTAAAAACTAAGAGCTCTCATAAAATCATCCAAAGCAAATTTTGAGAGAAAAATAGCTAAAGACTCAAAAGACAATCATAAGGCCTTCTTTAGCTATATTTAGAAACCTGGGAGGAAACTCCCAGATATGCTCAGAACTAGTTCAAAATGATGTGAAGATTACTGATCCTACAGACATTGCCAACATACTGGCTGACAGGTTCAGTGCAAACTCCCCCCCCCCCAAAAGGAGAGATATCTATACCAAGCGATTGCAGCCCCCCAAACATCTCCAACGCCCAAGTGAGAACTGCTCTCTCCAAAGCAAAAACACAGCATCCATGGGACCTGATGGTGTCCCCGGCTGTGTGCTCCACGAACTCAACGAGGAGTTAAACCCACAGCTAGGACAGCTGTTTAATCATAGTCTTACCTCTGGATACGTACCCAGGGAGTGGCGCACTGCAACTGTGGTCCCACTTCACAAAGGCGGTGCCTCCACCGACCCTGGAAATTACTGGCCCATTAGCTTGACAAGCCTTATCTGCAAAGCCATGGAGAGGATCATAATGGACCTCATAAATAAAGACATAGGGAATTTGCAGACTTTGGATCCATCCCAGTTTGGCTTTGTCAAAGGCAGATCATGCCTTCTAAACTTGGTTGACTTTTTCGAAACAGTCACCAAAGCCATTGATGAGGGAAAGGCAGTCCATACAGCCTACCTCGATCTGGCGAAGGCCTTTGATACAATACCCCACTCGGGTATCATTGAAAAACTCATCAGCTTAAATGTTAACCCATACATCACAAGATGGGTTGCAAACTGGCTGAGTGACAGAACCCACAGGGTCAGAGTTGCTGGCGCCATGTCAGACTCAAAGCCTGTCACAAGTGGTGTACCACAGGGCTCAAGTCCTGGGCCCACTCTTGTTTGGCATCTACTTTTCCGAAGTACAAGCAAACACAGGAGGGTTATGGCTGACAAAGTTTGCAGATGACTGCAAACTGGGCGCCATAGTAGAAAACACATCTGACACAGATATCCTTCAGAAGGGTCTCACAGAAACGGATAACTGGTGCCAGAGCCATGGCCTAAAGTTAAATGCCAAAAAATGCATAGTCATACCCTTCGGGAAAAACAAGGTTACCCCTAGCTACCAAATAGGTGGCAATCCACTGAGTACAGAAGAAGTTATCAGGGACCTGGGGACCCAGGTTGATAGTAGTCTGTCATTCGACACCCATGTAGCTAAAGTAGTTAGGAAGACCTTCTACATTGCCCACCTTATCATGAAGGGATTCTCATCTAGATCAAGGGAGGTCATAGTCTCCCTATACTCATCACTCATCAGACCAATGATTGAGTACAATGCCCCATTCGGAATGTATCTGACCCGACACTTGCAGCAGCTGGAGAGGCCACAAAAGTTCCTCACCAAAAGGATAAAGGGTCTCAAACATCTGTCCTATGCTGCCCGACTGAAAGAACTCCAGCTCTATTCAGTCGCCACCGCTTGCTCAGAGGTGACCTTTGCCTAACATACAAGGCCATGTCAAACCCAGATTTGATGAATATGCTTCACCTCAAAAATCTAGATCCGTCAGAGCCACAAGGGCGGAGACTTAAACCTCGACACGGCTATTAATAGGACGTGCTGGAGGGATAGATTCATCACCCAAAGACTCCCTATGCTGTGGAATAAAATCCCGGTATATGTGAGGCAGAGCACCTCGCTGGCCTTGTTCAAGAGAAATCTTGACCAATGGATGGGAGATCGCAGATATACCCCAGGGATTACCTCAGTGTCACTGCTCAACAGAGGCACAGCAAAATAATGGGTATAGTTCCTCATACTAAAGGGGTGGCGTAAGCCACAAAACTATGGGCTAGGCTTGTAAATGCCCTCGGGCAGATAGCCTAGTATGAACCTATGAACCTATGAACCTATATATATATATATATATATATATATATATATATATATATACACATATACATATACATATATATGTATATACATATGTATGTATATATATATATGTATGTATGCATGCATCTACTTTCCTATTTTGAAAAACCATAATATCAGGTTTCAAAATCATGAGACGAAAACTTCGTAAGTACACTACTACGAATCCTAAGAAAGCCGAAACTTTGAAAGAACAAAGGTAGCAATGCACATCTCCAGAAGGCATCAGAATGGAATGAAAATTGCGGTAAAATCAGAAAGTCATCTTCTTCAATGTAACATGTAAGAGGGGGATTTTTAATGTCTACTGATTATGAATACAGATTGCAATACAGTGAAGACTGGGAAATTAAGCCTTTTCCCCGCTGTGGTGCAATCCTGTAGTTGGTAAATATAATTTGCAGGGGTCGGGGAGGTGGGCTTGCCCCCCCCTCCACATAAACATTGGAAATTTTTTTATTTTGTTTTATGTTGGTTTATTAATGTAGATGTTTGCTTTTCTGTTTATGTTATGTCCATGGAAATCTTCTGGTGCTTCCAGACATGTGCATTGCTACCTTTGTTCTTTCAAGGTTTTGGCTTTCTTAGGCTTCGTAGTATATATTGATGTTCTTCATGTTTCACTGCTGCAGTCCTAACCATTGGGTTATCTGTGCTGTGGTTGCCCTCAGTTGGTCCGAATACCAGAGTTAAGGTTTTGTGCGTTGGCTGCTGTCGCTTGCTGGGTGACGTCAGGTCGTCTTAGCTATAAAGGAAAGCAGGCGACACCATTACCTCAGTCTTTCTTGCCGTGGAGCCAGTAGCAGAAGCAGTTTGCAACAGTGCCAGTTGTCTGTTTCCAGATTTCGAACTTCAGCTAAAAACATCTAAAGCTAATTACCACATTGGGAATCCTTCCTTTTTCTTGCACTAACAGATGTCGGAAAAAGTCAATAACTGTCTCGCCTGTGGAAAGCAAATACCACACCAAGACTTCCATTCTTACTATGTCATTTGCTTAGGTCCAGATTACGACGTACTCCGCTGTCAGTTCTGTGCCATCTTTAACACCAGAACTATTCAGCGTAGAGCTCTGTTTGTAGCCAGTTATTTTCGGCTTCTGTCTCTGATTACTGATATAGCATCCATCAGTCAGCAAACCGCAGATCTTCCAAAAAAACGTAAAGATAAGGATAGAGACAGACCGCATTAGGCCAAGCCTTCTGATGACAACACCGCAAAAAGTGTTGTCAATTCTTTGGAATTCAGTGAGGCGCTTTCACACACCCTGATGCTAGACTCGATTACTTCACAGGCCTCTACTGAGACCCTTTTGGAATTCTGTATGCCACAGATGACTGCATCGTCTAACGAGCCTTCAACTGTCTCTGCCTCAGTTGGGTCCAAAGCCGCTACATAGGCACCAGCTTCCAAGGATACCGCTCGCACTTAGGAATTTACTTCAAGGCCTTCGCCCTCTCTTCTGACTAACACACCGACAGCACTGGGGGATAGTCTTCAGGCCAGACTTCAAGCTATTCCAAAGAAAACAGCAAACAGTCTCCATCACACTACTCTTCCCCATCCTCAAACTAGAATGCTTAAAATGGCAGAGGATCTCATCTCTTTCCTCTGGGGTAATCAGGCCACTCCAGCCAAAAGGAAAAGGGAACCTACTCCAGACATCCAGTTGGATTTAGACTCAGAGGGATCTGACTCCTCTGTTTTTGAAGAGGAAAATCCTCTTACTGACTATGAAGACTCGGATGCAGAAGAATCTATTTCTTCTGCATCACATCCGGAGGACTTTTCCTTTGGGGAAATCCTCCACACCCTCAGGGAACACTTCCAATGAGAATCAATGGATTTACCTGAATCCAGGAAAAGACTAAGAGAGTTTCTGGACCTACCCCAGCACAGGCCTCTGGCCATCCCACCCATCTTGGAGGTGGTAGATGATGTTTACCAAGAATCCAGCCTTACCCCTGACACTATTCCACCTGCTGCCCAGAAAACCTGACAGGTGCTACAGGGTACATGACTCACATAAATTCCTCTACAAATATCGTATAGCAGATCCAGAGGTGATTACTCGGTGACCTAAGGGAATTAAGACTACCTCTGCAAAGAATCGTACTCCCTCAGACAAAAAATCCAGGGCCCTGGCCAGATGGGGTAAAAAAGTATATACCTCTGCAACTTTAACTATAAGGGCTCTCAACTGTCAGTTCCATATGTTAAAATATCAACAGCACACTTTGGAACTTTTGAAACAGAATATTTCTGCTTTTCCATATTTTGCCAACAATAAAGAGATAGCAGAATTACTGCACTCTTTGTCTCAGGTTGCAAAGCACTCCTTGCACTGTGGATTTGATGCCCTAGACACTTCTAGCAGGGCAGCAGTGACAGGATCTGTTATCAGAAGGTATGCGTGGCTGAAGGAACAACCTCTCCCTGATTATGTCAAAGCTAAAATCATGGATGCACCTTTTGACAAAGACTACTTGTTTGGACAGAAAACTGAAGAGGTACTTAAAAAGATGGAAGACAAAGGAAAATCGATGCAGACTGTTAAAAATTTTCTTCAAGTACAACCTCCTAGGTTCAGCAGAAATTTTCCCTCTAAAACACTGGTCCTTTCCTGCACCAAACAGGCAGGCACAAGGCAAAACCCATAGGGACAGACCCACCAGGACTCAAACTCAGGGCCAGCAAAGAACAAAACAGTGGCCCCCCTCAAACACTAGAGTAGGGACTTCAGAAGCAACCCTGTATGGAAAAAAACCCTCAATGACTACCTTTCCCATCTCTGCCTGCCTTCACCACACCTAAAGCTAGGAGGAAGGCTAGCTCTATGCAGAGAAAATTGGAAGTCTATAACAAAAGATCAATGGGGCTTAAAAATCTTTGCTCAGGGGTACAAATTCAATTTCCAAGAACTACCACCCCCAATTGGACTTGTAATTTGATAGATACAGTTATGACTGTGCTAGACTTTTTAGTAGTATTGACTCCTATCTGACTAAGTTAAAATCTGTTAAAATTAAAAAACTTGATAGGGACGCTAAAGCTTATAGGGAGGGGGTAGCTTACCCTAGTCCTCCTACTGGTCAGGTTTGGAGAGTCAACACGAGACCTTTCAACAATAATTTGAATAATACCATTTGTAACACGGAATTTGATGCAGTTCACTCTAATACAGAGCAGACTGGGAATGTGTCAGTACTTGATAGTGCAGATTTTCCACCGGTCGAACTTCGTAGGAGTGAACGCATTCAAAATAGAAATAATGGTAACACTAGACATAGTAATGACACACAGGAAGATTACAATAATTTTTTAGGCGCAAGACCCAAACAGAAGTGCCAATGGTCGAACCATACCAACCAGAGAAGGACCGACAGGTAATATTAGTTTCCCTACCAAAAGCAGGCAGCTAAGCAGGCAAAAAGAACACGAACACCGCCAACACACAATAAGAACAGTATTCCTCCAGGAATAAGCACGTATAAGCAGTAAAAGTTGTAAAAATTTTATTTAACGTACATCCACTTAAGCAACGTTTTCGTTGTTAAAACAACTTCATCAGAATAAGTTGCTTAAGTGGATGTACGTTAAATAAAATTTTTACAACTTTTACTGCTTATACGTGCTTATTCCTGGAGGAATACTGTTCTTATTGTGTGTTGGCAGTGTTCGTGTTCTTTTTGCCTGCTTAGCTGCCTGCTTTTGGTAGAGTTTTGTTTTTGCAGCAATATTAGTTTCCCCCCATTCTCCAGGTATTGAAGTAACCTTACTGGAAGATACCAAGTCACCTCCACCTTCTTCTACTACAGTGTTACCCAATTCGGTCAACAATGACATAAGTGTGGGTTGTCGACTTGCCGGCCCGGTGATTAGCTTTAATTCCACTGGTGATTTTAAAGTTTTTAACTTTTCTCAAATATCTGTAACTACCGATATGGCTGACCTGTTGGCTAAGGGTTACACTTACGTTCCTAAACAAAGTTTAGACATTGTTACATCTATTATTGATGTAAAGACATTCACCAGGAAACTCAATTTCCAATTAATGATGGGAGGAGATGCCCATTTTGAAGCGGGCAGTCGTTTACATGTACCTAGTACATTTAACCCACCATTACATCCATTGTTGGCCACCTTTGAACAAATTTGTGAGGTGGGCATTAGGAGTGTAAAAGGTAGATCTAAACATTGTTATGTACCAAGTCATTCTAAGGAGACTGAAAGTTTATCATACTTTCGATCACATAATGTCCGTGTTTGTAAACCGGACAAGGGAGGGGGTGCAGTGATTTTTGACCAAGACGATTATTTTGATAGAATGACTTCTTTGCTCCAATCTCCTGGTTTTGTTTTAAGTTCCAGGAGTGAAGTGAATAGAGCATATAGGATTATCAAGGACAACATTGAGGAAATGCTCATGGAGGGTAGGATTAACCAACAATTATATAATTACATGCTTACTCAGTACCCAAGATTTCCATATCTTTTTGGTATACCCAAAATCCACAAGGATTTAATGGACCCTCCTATGCGACCATTGATTGACAGTCGAGGGGCACCGTCCTATGCTTGTGCCAAGGTGGTTGACAACATTTTGCAGAAATATGTTAAACAAGAAGTCCAAATCTGTAAAGACTTGTGGTCTTTCTTGTCTAAAATTAATGATATAGAGTTTCATGACTATCTTAATTTTTTGACAATCGACGTAAAAGACTTATATACGAGCATTCCTCATAATGTTGCTGTTGAGTGGGTTGGTGATAGGTTGAGAGTTAGGAATGCAAGTAACTATGACATTTCGCTTGTGGGTGAATTAATGGACCTAATTTTACCCAATAATTTCTTTATGTTTGGGGAGAATTTTTACTCACAAAACACTGGGGTTGCCATGGGTTTACCTTGTGGTGCAAGTGTGGCAAATTTAGTGATGGCCAACTGGGAGCACCAATTGGTTTTGATCATCCTATTTATGCTGAACATCTTGCATATTACACACGCTTTTTAGATGATATTTTTATTTTATTTAAAGGGTGTGAAGCTCAAGCAGCAGAGTTTGTAACTTATTTAAACAACACTACCACCTTTTTGGAGTTTACCTTCAATTTTAGCACCATGAGGATTCCATACCTTGACATCATGTTAGTTAAGGACCCTGAGGCAACTTGTTTTATAGCACAAATTCATAGGAAACCGACCTATTCCAACACACTTCTGCACTTCACTAGTTGCCACCCGTTTTTGCAAAAACGAGCAGTGATCAAAGGTCAACTTGTCAGAGCTGTGAGGATGATAAGTAGGGATGTGGACTATGTTGAGGAATGTTTATTATTGAAAAAGATGTTTACGAGTCGGGCCTATCCTTCTAAGTTGATTGAGGACCTTATTAGCGAGGTTTCACAGAAAAGGTCATCTAAGTTTTATGAGCCCTTATTGCCAGTTCAAAAGCACACTGAACATTCAGTTCAGGTCTTGACCACAGAAGGGGAGAATTCTTTTAGTACCTCTGCACCTCACTTGCTTAATCTCCCCAGATTTATAACTACTTTCACCGTTGATAGTTCTAGTTTGTGGTTTATTATTAAAAAGAACTGACACTTGTTTAGAGCAGACCCGGAGGTGTCCTCTAAAATGGGACCATATCCCAAAGTAACTTATAGAAAGGCCAAAATCTTAAATCACTGTTTGAGCAGAAACTGTTGCCAACTAGGTTTCCTGGCATGTTTAAATGCCAAGCGTGCAATTTTTGCAAGCATATTATTGAATCTAACAGATTCATAGTTCAAGATCATGTATTTAAACTAAAATGTAGGGTTAATTGTAATTCTAGTATGCTCGTTTATCTGGCTCAGTGCCAACATTGCGCAGGGTTTTATATCGGTAAAACTGAGCGTAAGCTCAAGGACCGAATTTATGAGCACATGTATGCCATAAGAAAACATAAAGAAACCAATGCGTTGGCCAAACACATAATTGACCATCCTTCCCACCAGTTCAAGTTTATTGGAATTGAACAGGTAGGACATGACAGTAGGGGAGGGCCTGTACAGCTTAAATTGTTGGAAAAAGAGCTACACTGGCAGATTAGACTGGAAGCATACCATTTGCCAGGGTTGAATGAAGCTTGTACAATTTCTAGTGTCCTCCAACTTCTTAGTTTAAAGAGATAGGTTGGGGAGACCTTAATTTATCCTGTACGTACGCATTTTTTACAGTATCTGTTGATATTTAAGTTTCACTCTAGTATTCCATCTGACTGACATAAGTATGTAAGTAGAAGCAGTAGTTAATGTTGTCTAACAATGTTTTTAAATAGGTAATTTGTACAATTTAAACAAGGCAAACTTTGTCCAGGGGATTATCAATTTGCTTTAAGATTCAAGTTGCAAGTTTTAACTGACAGGTTTATTATATTATTACAACTTCAACAGTTTTGTTAATCATAGGAGACTGTTGTTTTTTTATCAGTGTTTATTCTGATTAACTATTGTATTGAGTGAATAAGCTCAGAGTGACAGTTAGGGTATGTTTCTTTTTACGTTTTTTCTTATGAGTATTTTATATTATTTATTCTTTTGCTATTCATTGCAGTGGTGTGCGATTGGGTTAAAAGTCATTAGTTATAATTGACCTAATTGTTGTTAATTCAATTATGATGTCACACTACTTAAGGCATAGTACACTGCTGTATTGTGTTTCTGAAGAAGTTTGCCTAGGAGGCAAACGAAAAGCGCTTCAATAAATTCATCTGTGTTTCTACCTTCAGTGGTTTTTACTGGTGACACCAGTACTTATGGACATTTCCTGAATTGGAGAATTTGCGTATTCAAGCAGTTTGGTTTTCCAGCTTTTGGTTCACTTTTTTGGATTTTCTTGGTCTGTGTTTTCTTTTTGGAGTTATGACCCCCAAGAGGGTGCCCGGATCTACCTCCAAACTAGTGAGCAAAAGCACTAAAACAAGTGCAAACCCTAATATCCCTAGGGGTAGTAGAACCTGTACCTCCAGAACAAGTTGCAAAAAGGATTCTATTCCAGACTATTCCTTGTTCCCAGGAAAAAGGGGACTCGGCGTTCCATCCTGGACCTATCCTTTATGAATACTTCCCTGGTAATCCCAAAATTCAGAATGCTTACCTGACAACAGCTTCTACCAATACTGCTAGACAAAGCTTGGATGGTCACCTTAGACCTAAAGGATGCTTACCTGCACTTCCCAGTAAGGGAATCATGCAGAAAATTCCTGAACTTCAGAGCAGGATCACTACACTTTCAATTCTCTGCTTTGCCCTTTGGCTTATCTACTGCTTCCAGGGTATTCACCAAATGATTAGCCCCTGCCGTGGCCTTTTGCAGGCAAAACAATGTACAGATTTACCCTTGCCTGGATGACTGTCTCATCCAGGTAGACTGCAAGGAATTGCTCCTGCAGCACCTCTCATTTGTAAAAACCCTACTCGCCTCTCTGGGGTTCACTGTCAACGAAAGGAAATCAAAACAGACACCTACCAGGAAAATCATATTTCTGGGAGCCTTACTGGACACAGAACAGCAAATGGCCTTTCTATCCCCAGAAAAACAAAGTTTCCTACCAAAATACTTCACTACTCTGGCATCCCAAACCCAGCTTTCTGCCAGGGAGTTCCTACAAGCTCTAGGGTGTATGGCCTCATGCATCCTCCTGGTACCTCTGGCCAGACTACACACGAGGTACCTAAAGAACCTGTGGTGTAAACACTCACAACCTCTGGACATCTCCCTGCCTGTGATCACTTGCATAAGGTCAGAGTTCCTCTGTTGGGCCCAGGCCTGTGCTCTGAACAAGGGACTTCCATTCACCCTCCGTCCATCAGACCAGACCATAACTACAGATGCTTCGGACATAGCCTGGTGCACCCACCTAGAAGGCAGATGCACCCAAGGTCTCTGAGACGCACAAATACTACCCCTGCACATCAACCAAAAGAAAATGATAGCAGTACAAAGCTCTCTGGCATCCTTCAAACCCTACCTCAAACCAGGGGTTCATCTCATAAAAACAGACACCACCACAGTCATGTGGTACATTAACAGACAGGGAGGGGCTCAATCTTACCCCCTGTACAGACTAGCCATGAACCTGTGGCTAGCAGCCTCACCCATGGAACTACATCTTATAGCTCAATACCTACCGGGCATCAACAACACCTTGGCATACCACATAAGCAGAAACCTGCTGGACCCACATGAATGGCAAATCCACAGAGACATTTTTCTGCAAATTACCCACACATGGGGGACCCCCAGATGGACCTCTTTGCCTCTCATTTAAGTCACCAAGTACAGAAATTCTGCACCAGGGAGTACCATCACTTGGCCTGGAAGGTCGATGCCCTGAGCTTCCCTTGGAATACCCTCTTTGTGTATGCATTCCCACCTCTACCTCTCATTCCCAAAGTACTAATAAAGATAAGGGAGGAAAAACCAAGAACAATACTCATTGCCCCAGATTGGCCCAGACAGCATTGGTACTCACTGCTGCACAGCCTATCTCACCAGCCCCCCTGGTAGCTACCTCTGATACCTCACCTGCTATGCCGGGGGGGGGGGGGGCAATGCTGCTCCCAGACCTTCAGACACTCAAGCTCTCAGCATGGTTTATTCTACCAAAACCAGCAAGGAATCTGTGCTAAGTAAGCAAGTCCTTGAAATCATCACAGAAGCCAGTCCAAGGGGGCAGACATATATCTGCCCTCCATTCCTCTTATTCTAGATTATCTTGCTGAGCTTCTAAATAAGGGTCTCGCCTTCTCCTCCATAAAGGTCCATGCCTCTGCCATCTTGGCACACTGATACAGAACAGCCATTGTTCTCCCACCCCCTTATCAAACAATTCCTTAGAGGAGCATCTAATATCAGGCCTCCCAGAAGACAGCCTACCCCAGCCTGGGACCTGAACTATGCTTTAGAAAATCTTACTCTGCTCACTTTGAGCCTGCAGCATTCTCAGAACTGAAGTACCTCTCTTGGAAGACTGCCTTTCTCCTGGGTATTACTTCAGCCAGGAGAGTGTCAGAGCTTCAAGCTTTAATGGCCATTGAGCCATTTATCATCTTCCATGCAGACAGGGTCTCCCTGAGAACCAATCCCTCCTTCATGCCAAAGGTGGTTTTGGATGCTACCTTCAACCAAGCCATCCATCTGCCCACCTTCTTCCCTAACCCTCAGAACAAGAGGGAAAGGATACGGCATTATTTGGATGCGCACAGGCAACTCAGATTTTATCTGGATCTTTCAAAGACATTCAGGAAAACTGACAATCTCTTGGACAGCTTTAAAACAAGGGCACAGAGGAAACCAGTATCCAAACAGACCATTTCCAAATGGATAGCACACTGTATCCAGTTCTGCTACTTCTTGCATGGAAAACCACTCCTTAGGACCATCGGAACCCATTCCACTAGGGCAACCTCTACCTCCACAGCATTCCTTAGAGGGGTACCCACCAAGGACATCCTGGAAGCTGCCACATGGACTTCAGTCCACACCCTTACCAAACATTACCATCTGAACTTATTCTCAAAAGCTAGGGCTGGGTTTGCCTCTGCAACTCTGCAGGGCATGGTCACCAATCTTAAGTTTCTATTAACCTTCCACCCTTCTCCTCAGCTTTGGGAATCTTCCCAATGGTTAGGACTGTAGCAGTGAAACATGAAGAACATAGTACAGTTGTGTACACTTGCCGTAAATGTAGATGTTCAAATGTGTTCACTGCTGCAATCATGCTTTCCCTCTCTCCTTCCCCCTGATATCTGCTTTCCTTAGAGAGACACTTATTTCTATGGGGGTCTTTGACCCCAGGACTACTAATAATTATTAACATTGGACTTCTTTGGTTGGTTAAGGTAAGAAAAACTGAGGTAATGGCGTCACCTGCTCTCCTTTATAGCTTGGACGACCTGACGTCACCCAGCAAGCAACAGCAGCCAACGCACAAAACCTTGACTCTGGTATTCGGCCCGACTGAGGGCTACCACAGCATGGATAACCCAGTGGTTAGGACCAAGGGTGCCCACAGGCAGGTGCAAGAATGCCCTTAGTCACACAGACACTTTTGCTTCTGTGCGACTGATGTTTTACATCTTCATCTTTCACGCCCAAGTGAAATTTGAATTACAGAAGAAGTCGTTTGGATTGGATTTCATGGACTAACGTATATATGCAGATGGGTGTGTGGCAACATAATATGTACTTTTCAATAGTATACTGTAAGTTTACAGAGAGTCTTTGCTCAGCATGCAACTTAGATGTTTTTTAGTTGTGTTACTTACAGTATGTCGGCCGGGTAGTATGCGGAAGCAGAGCCACGTGTCATTTTGCTGGCACAGTAACTTAGAAATATACTATTAAATTGTTATTGATGGCAGAAGTTATATTTTGTGAAAAAGGTAGGAGGACACACTTATTTCTTTGTCTTTGCAGGTGGATATGGTAAAACACAGCAGCAGTTTTACAATAATGAACCAATTCACTTAAAATTAACACTACAAGCTGAAATGCAGAAGTTCAAAAGATTTTAGTTTGGTATATTTTAGACCAATCTTTGCCTGATAAAAAAGGGTATTATTTAATGCACACTGGAAAATATTTAGTTTTTGTGTAGCTTTTTTGCAATGAGTTAACACCTTATGAAAACTAACATGGCTTTACTTCATAGTCATTCAAAAATGTTTTAAAGTTCTTGTTCCCCCTCCCCAACTTGAATCAACCTGAGTTTTCCAGTTTTCTCCAAACATAGATACATCCTTCAAAGTGCCATAAATGCAGTTCTGCTAATTCTCCAAGTATATCTATATTTCCCTATCAGATTGTTTCCAATAAATATCTGTCTGATATCCTCCAACAGTTCCTGATTTTTGCATGACAGTAGAAGGAAGCTCTGTGGCAATCATCTCTCACAATGAGTCTCTTTACCTTTTACATTACCTACTGTCTCTTCAGTAGACCTCCCTACAGTAATTTTTTCTACATAGCCCTTCCTTTTTATAGGAATAGTGTGTGTGGTGGTCTCATTCGGGATAAATGCATGGGTTCTTCCTCATCTACACCACCCCATACCAGTCACTAGGGGTCACAGTATGACGCACACTCACATACAGAGACACATTTCTGTGTCTTTGTCCTCACTATAGTCTATGTATTTGTGTGTCAATGCATGCACTATAGTCTATGTATTTTTGTATGTATACCGAAAATTATAAAAACATGGCAGTATGCTGTTATGCTTGCCCATTTTCAATGCCAAGATTTGTGCTTTACGTAACAGAAGATATGTTAGGAATGGCAACAACATGTGCTGGAAGACTCTATCAGACCCAGTGCTCGCAATTTGTACTTCACAGCTGTCTACACCATTGGAGAAGGTGCAGGCAGTGATAGAACAATAGATAGTGAACAGATAGTGAGCCATTTGGGAGTGAAAAAGGGATATTGAAAAGAAACTAATCAACATGTGGAATCCGGGAGAATATAAGGTAGGTTTATTTCTGTGGACACAAAAATATGTGTAATATTAAAATTATTAGCTATAGGGACCTTTTAGTTCCCTGTAAGGATCATATTAGGGCTGTGTCATGCTTTGTCAATCTGGTAGCAAGCCACATGTAATATGATTGTTGTATATTATGTGCTGCAGAGAATTCTGGGTTTGAACTAGATGGTTGATGACCCTAATATGCAACCCTTTAACAAGATTTGGAACTCCTTAAAATGGGAACTGTTGGAACATCCCTCCTTATTTTGAAGTGATAATCTAGAATGAGTTGTATTGTATCTATGTTGAATACTTTACCCTTGTATACGTTATCTGTTCTTTTTCCTTCTGCATTCATACTTGTGTTTTCCGTTGCTGCAGAAGTATTATTTAATATAACTGTGTTCTCATTCGCCATAAGCCATAACCTGATGGGAATTAAACCATTATAGAGGTAGTTTTATCACTAATTTGATGGTTATGTCTCTATTACTTTAACAAATGATAACATAGTTCCTTCATTTTATTTCTTTTCAAAAGTTTGCAGTCCAGTTTTTTTTTGTTTCCTGTACTGGAAGAAATTGGGTTGATCTGCTCTATTTCTGAACAGCATTAAACAATATGTAATGCAGTCCTTTTTTTACTACATACTTTAGCATTCTGAGATAATCTGGAATTGTTGAGCAAATATAGGTGACCCGTTTTGCCATTTACCCTAATAGCTAACTCTATAGTACTGGAGCACATCTCATTTGGGTGTGCTTTGACTGTTAACTACTGCAGGCAGCAATCTCATTCATTTACTTTAGTGACAGCATTTTAATAAAATAAGTCTCAGTGTCTTAATAGGTTTTCTGGTGTGCATTATGCTGTTGCTAAGTTCCTAGGTCAGCCTAAGATGTGTTCCTGTATGTTTTCTCAGTTGCTCTAATGACATTGTCCCTTGTCCTACCTGCTTCAGAAACTGAATGTGGTGTTGGCACTTTAAGAATATGTAGACACCATCCCCCTTTCATCTAAGGTGGTAGGCCTGAACTTGTAAGGGCAGGTATTGAAATTCTGCATTAAAGGAGTGCTGTCATTGGACTTAAACTAGTTCTCTGTGAAAATGCATATATAGATGTTTTCCAGGGGAAGGAGTGCTTGTAAGGAGTGGACTTTTTAGCTTAGGATCTGAAAAAGAAAAAAATGGTTATTTTCTAATTCATGTAGCTATGAAATTCAGTACAAAAACTGTAAACGTTTCTGAATGCAAACACACTAGTTATTAAAGCAGCATCATGGTAGGGAGTACTTCATTACAGAGAGACTCAACTATATACATAGCCATGAGTTCCTTTATACCTTTCTGTCAAAAAAAAAAAACAAAAAAAACCCCAAGTTCACACAGAGTTTATAGTTGTAACTTTGACAAAATCTGTTTATGTACATTGTCAAGGCTGGAATGAGTAAACATTGTAAAAATATGCGGAAAGGAAGACAGTTTGACAAAGTCTCTAATGGAGGTAGCATACCCTTCAGCTGTACAGGTTTTCTCAGAATGTCCAGCTTTTTGCCCCATATTCCTCCTAAAAAGGATTGAAGTTGCTAAATAGTTTTAGATATCATATCCTTTAGAAAAATGCATACCAACAGAAAATCCTTATTATTTTAGCAATTTTATTATAAGTTCATGAAAGCAATATTTATAATCTGTCCCTGTTTATTTTAGGCTTTGTCCAAATTTCTTGCACTAAGAAGTTGAGGTGTGCGTGTGTGTTTGTGAGAGAGAGTAAGACAGACAGAGTCAGAGAGAGAGAGAAATGCCTTAGTTAGATCTAGCAGGTGGAATTTATTTTCAAGTGCATTTTCAAGGAATTGTGAGCAATTTTAAAGCAGTGTTAGCACAGCAGGTAGCATACTTGTATCTTGAGGCAAAGGGCTGTAGGTTCTATTCCTACGGTATGTACATTTGTATTTTAAGGAGGTATGGTACTGCAGTCAAGTATGTCCTCCTTTGGATGAGACACCTAATAACTATGAACCTGTTTTTCAGCTTGCCACCCATTTCTTATTGCAGTATACCAGCTTACCATTTCTTTTAATGTAACATAGGCAATTTATTCTTCAAGGGCAACAGGCACTGAATTTGTAAATGAAACACTGAAATATAAAGTTATTTTCTAGCTACAACCTCTTCATTGGTTTTAGATGTCTTTAATGTGGAATTATTCAGATGAGAGATACAGTTATACAGCCAAACTGGAGGCTAAGCTCTCTCAACCCAAGACTGGATCAGACAGTCAAGAGGAGAAGGGAAATACTTGCATCACACCACCAGTCTCACATAGACCCATTAAACCAGCACCGGCAAAAAATGCACATAAATACATGAAAACATACTCGGAGGCTCTAAATAAAAATCTGCAAAAGCAACAGAGACCTCCAAAGCTGACATCCAAGCAACCTCCACCCCCCAACACAAACCATGAAACACATACTTCACAAAACCAGTGTATCATGCAATCACAGCCCTTAAGGCAAAATAACATACCCAACATACTAGTAGTAGGTGACTCTATAGTCAGGCACACTGACGTCCCACTCACTAGGCTGAATAAGGAGAAGGTTACTGTTAGCTGCCTGTCGGGTGCCAGGATCCGCCACATAACACAAGCACTCAGGTCACTCCAGAACAAGTACAAATACGATTCTGTCATTGTCCATGTTGGGGTGAATGACCTGAGCCATACCTCCCTGGACTACATGAACAGAGACATGGAAGAGCTCTCTGATCACATAGCCCAGGCCGGTATGACCCAGACCCTGAGAAGCATCCTGCCCTCACCAAGAATGATACCACGGTATAAAGAAAACATTATCAATTTCAACAATTGGCTAAGTTTCTGGTGGATTCAGTGTCTGTCCACTTGGGATGACATGCTCGACAAGCCATGCTGCTTTGTTAGAGATGGCTTGCATATGTCACCCTTAGGCTTTTGAATACTGGCCAAGGCTCTTGCCACCCCCATAGTGCCTTTTTTAAGCAAGGCTCAGAAGACAAATCCACCACTGAAAATAGCACAAGTAAAAAAAACTGAGGGTAATGCTACTCATTGCCAGAAGTCTAAAACTCAAAATGTATGCAGTCGAGACACTCCTCAGTATGGAGAAAATCAATATATGTGCAGTAACAGAAACCTGGTTTAAGGCACCAGAGAGCACCCCGGCACTACCAGGCTACAACTCATACCACACATTTCGGCCACAGAACCCGGACTGAAATACAAAAGGCTGGGGCGTATCCATATTCATCAAGGATACCCACACCTCCAGGTTAGTGGCACAGCACGATGCTTCAGAGATTATCCACAAGCAACTAACAATGGGCAAAACTGCAATTCAAATTGTAGCTTGCTACAGATCACCCACCATGTCCCAGGACCCCCATTCCACGTTTTCTGGAAACACTGGGAAACATAAAGATGTTCTTCGTGTTTCACTGTTGCAGTCATTACATTTGGGTAATCTGCTTGCAGGTTGCCCTCAGTCGGCCTGATTAACAAAGTCTTGGGTCCTGCATCGGTTGCTGTCCTTTCTTCCATGACGTCAGGTCGTCAGGGGTATAAAACATGCAGCCGATGCCATTACATCAGTCTTCCTTGCCGTGCGGTGCCTGAAGCAGAAGCATTTCATAAGTGCCGGTTGGCCGACTCCTGAAATTGTCATTTTATTGTTTCAGAACCAAAGTCTTCAACTAAAAGCTAAGTACCCCGCTGGGGAAACTTTTTCTTGCTCCTTACCGATGTCAGTAAAAGTTAATAATTGCATTACTTGTGGATAGCAAATACCTCAAAAAGATTTTCATTCATACTGTATTCCTTGCCTAGGCCCTGACCATGACGTGCCTTGCTGTCGGTTTTGTGCTTTATTTAATCAGCACACTATCCGTCGTCTGTATATTTTTGTCTCTAAATATTTTGGTTCTCAGTGTAATTATCCAGAAATGTCGTCGATTAGCCATCCGACTACCGGGATTCCGAAAAATGCAAAGATAAAGATAGAGACAGGCCACTGAGGTCCAAAACTGCCGAAGACACTTCTCCTAAGCCATTCACCAGTTCGCTGGTACTCAGTGAGGTGCTTTCGCAACCCCTGATACCCGCTACTTCAGATTCGTAGGCCTCTACTGAAACCCATTCAAAGTCCGGTATACTGCGAGATACTTCAACTATGGAACCCTCGGCTGTCTCTACCTTAGATGGGTCCAGAGCTGCTGTGCAGGCACTGGCTTTTGAGGGTGTATTCAGGCCTACGGACTTGCATATTAAATCGATGCCTCCTTCATTACTAAGGCCTAAATCTCGATCCATGTCTAAAAAAAAAACTACGCCCAGGCCACATGCTCAGGCTTCTGTGTCTAAAAAACAAATGATAAGAATGGCTGAAGATCTAATAACTTTAATTAGGGGTAGCCAACCCCCACCCCACCCCCTTCTAAGAGGCCTAGGGCTAAACTTGATCATGAATCTTTCGATCAGGATTCTGTTTTTTCCGACTCTTCTGATGACTTGGATTTGTCCTTACCTACTTATTAGGATTCTGATGCAGAGGACTGTATTCCCTCTGCCTCCCCTCCTGAGGATTTTTCTTTTGGGGAAACCTTACATACTCTAAAGGAGCATTTTCACTGGGAAAACCAGGAATTTTCTGATTCAAAAAAGAGGCTTAGGGATTTCCTTTTCCTACCTCAGCATAGGCCTTTAGCTATTCCTCCTGTACTAGACATTGTTGATGATGCTTTCTCGGAATCCAGTTTGGCCCCTGAATCTTTGCCTCCTGCTCCCAAAAAACCTGACGGATATTAAAGGGTTCCTGAGTCCCACAAGTTCCTTTTCAAAAATCCTATTGCTTCTACTGTTAAAAATCATACCCCTTCTGATAGAGACTCCAGGGTGCTGGATAGATGGGGTAAGAAGGTTTACACATCTGCAACCTTGGCCATTAGGGCTTTAAACTGCCAATTTCATATGTTAAAGTATCAACAACATGTTATTGGATTGCTTAAACAGAAAATTATGTTGATTCCTGACTGTGCTGAAAATAAAGAATTACAGGACTTAATGCATTCTGCTGAACAGGTTGGAAAACATACATTGCAATGTGGATTTGATTCATTAGAGGCCTCTTGCAGGGCTGCTGTTACTGGGTCTGTGCTCAGAAGGCATGCTTGGCTTAAGGAGCAATCTTTGCCTGATCATGTTAAAGCTAAACTGTTGGATGCTCCCTTAAATCAGGACCGCCTGTTTGGCAACAAAGCTGAGGAAGTTCCTAAAAAGATGGAAGATAAAGCTAAATCTATGCAAACTGTTAAAGATTTCTTACAAGTTCAGCCTCCCAGATTTAGTAGGCATTGACCCTCTGAGAAGTACTTTCCAGCCCTTTCCAGGTCTTCTCAATCCAAACCCAGACACAGCAGAAACCCCAGGTTTCAGTCCCAGGGGACGCAGAAGATTAAGCAGTGGGGGATTTCTGCATCCAAATCTGGGAGTAGTAAGACTTCCCACTATGAAAAACTGTCTCAATGACTTGCTTTTAAAACTTCCAAGCACTTCCCAACTGAGTGCTCCTTTAGGCGGAAAGATTGGTCTGCAGACAAAAAACTGGGAACTCATTAGCCAGGACAAATGGGTTTTAAATATAGTGTCCAAATGGTACAGATTTCACTTCCACACGTTACCAACCCCAAGCGGCTGGCCAGACCTACCCCCAAGTAAGTGGGCAGAGGCCCAAAATCAAGTACTCTCCCTCTTAAGCATGGGGGCTATTCATTTGGTACCAGAAGAGGAAAAGGGACAAGGTTTCTATTCGAGACTTTTCCTGGTACCCAGAAAAGACAATTCATGGCGTCCTATCCTGGACCTTTCCACGCTAAACACCTTTCTGGTGATTCCAAAATTCAAGATGCTGACTCTTCACCAGCTGCTTCCTATGCTAATCAAAGATGCCTGGTTGGCAACACTAGACTTAAAGAAGCATACCTGCACATCCATATCAGGGAGTCTTGCAGAAGATACCTATACTTCAAAGCAGGCTACATGCACTATCAGTTCTCTGCACTGCCATTTGGCTTATCTACTGTGCCCAGGGTATTCACAAAGTGCCTAGCTCCAGTCATTGCATTTTTCAGGCAAAGAAATATTCAAATATACCCATACCTGGATGATTGTCTAATTCAGGCAGAAAGCCAGGACATACTTTTGAATCATCTGGCTTTTGTTCAAAGGGTGCTGACTTGTCTGGGGTACACCATAAATGAAAAGAAATCATACTTGATACCCTGTCAACAAATTATATTACTGGGAGCAAGCTTGAATACAACTTCCCAGATGGCTTTCCTCACGCCAGAGAAACGGATTCATTTGACAACCTACTTCAAACAAGTGGCCACAAAAACCCAGCTATCTGCAAGGCAAATACTGCAAGCCTTGAGGTTCATGGCCTCCTGCATTCTTCTAATTCCATATGCAGGGTTGCATATGAGGAAACTACAATGGTATCTCAAAAGCCTATGGTGTCAACATTCTCGGGATCTAGAAGCAATGATTCCTATCACACATTGCCTACGCCTAGAGTTCCTTTGGTGGGCATAGGCCTCTCACCAAAACAAGGGACTACCATTCACACTACCCCCTGCCACCCAAACCTTAACAACAGACGCATCAGACTATACATGGGGGCCTCACCTGGCAGGTAAGTGCATTCAGGGCAAATGGAAACCAAGTCAAATGCACCTGCACATAAATCAAAAAGAAATGTTAGCTGTACAGAATGCTCTGACAGCCTTCAAGGACCACATTCTTCCAGGACAACTAATGGTAAAGACGGACAACACCACTGTCATGTGGTACATAAACAAGCAGGGGGGTACACATTTTTAGCCCTTCTGCAGACTAGCCGTGGCATTGTGGAACACAGCCTTGAGCTACCAAGTGAATCTACAAGCTTAATTCCTGCCCGAAAAACTAAATACATTAGCAGACGGACTAAGCAGAAACCTCATGAACCCACACAAGTGGAAACTGGAACCAAGGATTTTCAACACGTTGACAAGCAAATGGGGCAGCCCAGATATAGACCTGTTAGCCTCCCCCCAGAACCATCAATTGGACAAATTTTGCACAAGGATTGCCCACAAGCTAGCTTGGAAAGTGGATCAGTTTATGCCTTTCCTCCTCTGCTCTCCAAAGTGCTATTAAAGATCAAACAGGACAAGCCAAGGACGACTTTAATTACACCAGACTGGCCACACCAACACTGGTACCCCCTCTTGCGCAGTGTGTCACACTTGGCCCCATGGCACCTGCCTCAGACTCCTTCCCTGTTGTCTCAGTAGGAGAACCAGATCCTGCACCCTCAGCTGCAAACCCTGAACCTAGCAGCCTGGCGAATTACCTAATCTCTCCTTTACCATCCCTCAGTAAATCAGTGATGGATATCATTTTAGAAGCAAGGAGGCCTAGTACTAAAAAATCTTATGCTGCAAAATGGAAAAGATTCTGTGCCTGGAACCAGTCTCAAGGGATGAGTGCAGCAGCACCCATTTTACCTCAGATTCTACAATACTTGACTTAGATGCTTCATAAGGGCTTGTCTTTTTCTGCCATCAAAATTCATGCCTTAGCCATTTCAGCTCATTATAACACAGAGCCTACCCTCTTCTCTCACTGACTGCTCAAGCAGTTCCTGAGGGGGGGGGGGGTGCAAAAATTTAAGGCCACCAAGGAGAGCTCCAACTCCAGTCTGGGACCTTAACTTTGTCTTGGAGAAACTCACTCCTCCTTCTTTCGAGCCAGCTGCTACTGCAGATTTAAAATTCCTTTTTTGGAAAACCGCTTTCATTTTAGCAATCACTTCAGCAAGAAGGGTTTCTGAATTACAGGCCCTTATGGCAGGGGAGCCTTTTATTATCTTTCATGCGGACAGGGCGTCCTTCAGAACCAATCCCTCCTTCATGCCCAAGGTGACATCCAGTGTGGCTCTTAATCAGTCCATTCACTTGCCTACCTTCTTTCCTAACCCACAGAACAAAGGGTAATGGATACTGCAGTCTTTAGATGTGCACAGACAACTTAGATTCTACTTGGACAGGACTAAACCTCAAAGGAAATTTGAACAACTGCTGGTGGCATTTGCTGCAGGGACAGAGGGGAAAGCTATTTCAAAGCAAACCATTTCCAATGGATAGGCCACTGCATTCATTTCTGCTATAGGTACCATGGAAAAACCTATGCCACAGGGCATCAGACCCCATTCAACCAGGGCTGCATCTACCTCTACAGCCTTTCTCAGAGGCGTCCCTACCAGGGACATCCTAGAAGCTGCTACATGGAGTTCTGTACATACTTTCACCAAGCATTATCATTTGCCAGTTTTCTCTAAATCCAGAGCTGGCTTTGCCACTGCAGTCTTGCAGGGCCTTATAGCTGGTCCTAATTCTATTTAAATTCCTCCTCCCAACCTTAGCTTTGGGAATCTACCCAAATGTAATGACTGCAACAGTGAAACATGAAAAACATAGTACAGTTGTGTACTCTTGCCATAAATGTAGATGTTTGAGTGTATTCACTGTTGCAGTCCTGGTTACCCTCCCTCCAGCCCCCTTACTTCTTTTGGCTATACTTCTACTCTCCTCTGTTATGCTCAAAAACTTTTTAGTGTATTTGCTTTTTTTTGGAGGTATAACCTTGTATATTTATAGATTTAATTGCACCTGGCATCTGGGGCAAGAAAAAACTGATGTAATGGCATTGGCTGCATGTTTTATACCCCTGACTACCTGACGTCACAAAAGAAGGGACAGCAACTGATGCAGGACCCAAGACTTTATTAATCAAGCTGACTGAGGGCTACTGCAAGTAGATAACCCAAACGTAATGACTGCAACAGTGAACACACTAGAACATCTACATTAGGTGTACACAACTGTACTTTTTGAATATAGTTTCCCAAGGATACAGATTCCACTTCTACTCCCTACCAACCCCAAGCAGTTGGCCAGATCTACCCCCAAATCAGTGGGAGGAGGCCCAACAGCAAGTTCGCTCTCTCTTCTAAGTATCAGGGCTATTCAACCTCTCCCAGCAATGCAAAGAGGAGAAGGTTTTTATTCAAGACTTTTCCTGGTATCCAAAAGAGACAGCTCCTGGAATCCTATCCTGGACCTCTCTATTCTGAACACCTTTCTGTTAATCCTAAAATTCAAAATGCTAACACTTCAACAGCTGCTTTTTATGCTAGGCAAAGATGCCTGGCTGGCAACCTTAGACTTGAAGCTTACCTGCACAGCCCAATAAGGGAATCTTGCAGGAAATACCTACTCTTCAAGGCAGGCTCCATGTGATATCAATTCTCTGCACTTCCCTTTGGCTTATCTACTGCGCCCAGGGTATTCACAAAGTGTCTAGCTCCAGCCATTGCATTTTGCAGGCAGAGAAATATTCAAATATACCCATACTTGGACGATTGTCTGATTCAGGCAGAAAGCCAGGACTTGCTATTACAACATCTGGCATTTGTAAAGAAACATCTAACCTCTCTGGGGTACACCATAAATGAAAAGAAATCTCACCTGGTACCCTGCCAACATATTGTATTCCTGGGAGCAAGCTTGAACACGACTTCCCAGATGGCTTTCCTCACTCCAAACAAGTTTATCTGACAACCTACTTCAAACTATTGGCCACAAAAACCCAGCTATCTGCAAGCCCTGGAATTCATGGCCTCTTGCATACTACTAATTCTATATGCAAGACTACATATGAGGAAACTACAATGGTATCTAAAAAGCCTATGGTGTCAACAGCCTTAGGACCTGGAATCAATGATTCCTATCATTCCTTGTATAAAGACAGAGTTCATTTGGTGGCCTGCTACCACAACAGGGGGCTCCCTTTCACTCTATCCCCTGCAGCCCAAACCCTAACAGCAGACGCAACAGACTATGCATGGGGCCTCACTTGGCAGGGCAGTGCATTCAGGGCAAATGGAATCCGAGATAGATGCACCTGCATATCAACCAGAAAGAAATGTTAGCTGTACAGAATTCCTAGACATCCTTCAAAGACCGCATTCTTCCAGGACAACTATTGGTAAAGACAGACAACACCACAGTTATGTGGTACATAAATAAGCAGGGGGGAACCCAGTTGTACCACCTCTGCAGCCTAGCTATGGCTCTGTGGAACACAGCCTTGAGCTTCCAAGTGCACCTACAAGCTCAGTTCCTGCCAGGCAAGCTAAATTCACTGGCAGACGACTTAAGCAGAAATCTCATGGACCCACACAAATGGAGCAAATGGGGACTCCAGAGATAGACCTCTTTGCCTCCCCTCAGAACTACCAATTGGACAAATTCTGCACAAGGACTCCCCACACTCAAGCTTGGAAAGTGGATGCCCTGTCCTTCACCTGGGAAAGCCTCTTGGTTTATGCCTTTCCCCCTCTGCCTCTCCTCTCGAAGGTTCTGCTACAGATCAAACAGGACAAGCCAAGGACAATACTAATTGCACCAGACTGGCCATGCCAGCACTGGTACCCCCTCTTGCGCAGTATGACACTGCTGGAACCATGGCACCTGCCTCAAACCCTTTCCCTGCTGTCCCAGCAGGAGGGCCAGATTCTGCACCCTCAGCTTCAAACCCTGAACCTTGCAGCCTGGCTAATTCCTTGAGCTCCCCAATAGCATCCCTCAGTAAGCAGGTGCTAGATGTCATTCTGGAGGCCAGGAGGCCTAGTACTAGAAAATCCTATGCTGAAAAGTGGAAAAGATGTTCATCGTGTTTCACTGTTGCAGTCATTACTCTTGGGTTATCCTGCTGGTAGGCTACCCGCAGTCGGCCTGAATTCCAAAGTCTTGGTCCGGCGTCGGTTGCTGTCGCCTCTTCCCTGATGTCAGTGCGCAAGGAGTATAAAAGATGCAGCTGACGCCATTTTCTTCAGACTTTCTTGCCACGCCGTGCCTGAAGCAGTTCGCAAGTGCCGGTCGGCCGACTCCTGAGATTTTCGTGTTCAAATTTCAGATCCGAAGTCTTCATTTAAAGCTAAGTACACTATTGGGGAACCTTTTTTCTTGCTCCATACCGATGTCAGAAAAAGTTAATAATTGTATTTCTTATGGGAAGCAAATACCTCATAAGGACTTCCATTCTTATTGTATTCCTTGCCTAGGCCCTGATCACAACGTTGCTAATTGCAGGTTTTGTGCTAGATTTAGCATTCTATTAAGCTTTGGTATGATTTGCATTTCATTACTTTGGCCGAAGATTTAATTACACGATGTCATCAGATAGCCATCCAACTACCGCAATTCACAAGAAACACAAGGAAAAGGAAAAGGACAGGCATCCAAGGTCCAAAACTGATGACGAGGCTTCTTCTAAGTCAGTCGCCGGTTCTCAGTGAGGCGCTTTCGCAGCCCCTGATGCCCGCTACCTCAGAGTCGCAGGCCGCTTCCGACTCCCACATGGAGCAGACTAGGCCACTGGAAACTCAAGGTATTGGACACTTGGAAAATATTCCCTCAGATGGGTCCGGAGCCGCTGAGCAGGCATCGGCTTCTGAGGGTGTTTTCAGGCCTACACAGTTATTTGTAAAACCAACTACAGCTTCAAAGGCAAAGACTAAAGCACCACTAAAGACAAAGAAACAAGTGCAGCAAGCCCATGGACAGGCCTCCATGCCTAAAAAACCGATGCGCAAAATGGCCGAAGACCTAATTACTTTGATCAGGGGTTCCCATCCCCCTCCTGATAAGAGGCCTAGGCAAGAGACAGAATATGAATCTTCAGACCAGGTTTCCATTTCCTCTGACTCCTCTTCTGAACATTAATACTCTCTTCCTCCCTATGAGGATTCTGATGCTGAAGAATCTATCCCTTCAGCCTCTCCTCCTGAGGATTATTCTTTTGGGGAAACCCCGCATACCATGAGGGAGCACTTCCACTGGGAGAGCCAAGACTACTCAGAATCTAAGAAAAGGCTCAGAGACTTTCTTTTACTACCTCAGCACAGGCCTCTTGCTATCCGCCCTGTTTTAGACATTGTAGATGATGTATTTTCAGACTCCGGCCTGTCTCCTGAATCTTTACCCCCTGCACCTGTTAAGCCAGACAGATACTACAGGGTTCCAGATTCACATAAATGTCTTTATAAAAACCCTACTGCTGACCCAGAAACTATTTCTCAGGGTCCCAAAGGGGTCAGGGCTTCCACTGCAAAAAACCCTATCCCCTCTGATAGGGATTCAAGGGCACTGGACAGATGGGGGATAAAGGTTTACACTGCTACCACCTTGGCTGTAAGGGCTTTAAATTGTCAATTTCATATGCTTAAATATCAGCAATACTTAATGTCACTGCTTAAACAGAAAATGTTAACAAATTCTGAATGTGCAGAAAACAAGGAAATGCAAGATTTATTGCATGCAACTGAACAAGTGGGAAAGCATACTTTGCAATGTGGTTTTGATTCTCTGGAGGCCTCTTGCAGAGCTGCTGTTACGGGTTCTGTCATTAGGAGGCATGCTTGGTTAAAGGAACAGAATCTGCCTGATCATGTTAAAGCAAAATTATTAGATGCCCCATTACAGCATGATACTTTGTTTGGTGTTAAAGCAGAAAAGGTGTTGACGAAAATGGAGGACAAAGCGAAATCTATGCAGACAGTTAAGGATTTCTTACAGGTGCAGCCACCCAGATTTAGCAGGAACTGGCCTACAAAGAATTGGTCCTTTCCAGTGTCACACAGGCCACAAAGAGGCAGATAAAGATGCCCCAGAGGCAGATCCCAGCCCCAGGGCTCATACAGGTCTAAACAATGGGCTGCTTCTACCTCCAAAAGCGGAGAAGACAAATTACAGCCATGCAGGAAACAGTCCCAATGACTTTCCCCTGCCAGCACCAAGCACTTATCTTTTGGCAGCCCCCTTAGGGGGAAAACTAGCACTTTTTCCACAAAATTGGCACATGATCACCCAGGATAAATGGGTCTTGAATATAGTGTCTCAGGGCTACAGTTTCCACTTTCACACCCTGCCAAGGGCAAAAGGTATGCCAGACCTGCCACACAATCAGTGGGCAGAGGCACAAAAGCAAGTTTCATCCCTCATGGACATGAGGGCCATTCAGTGAGTACCACAGCAAGAGCAGGGACAAGGATTTTACTCGAGACTTTTCTTGGTACCCTGAAAGGACAAAGCCTGGAGACCAATACTGGACCTGTCTATTCTAAACACATTTCTGGACGTTCCAAAATTCAGAATGTTGACTCTGCAACAGCTTCTGCCCATGCTGAGCAAGAAGGCTTGGCTTGTAACTTTGGACCTAAAAGAGGCATACCTGCATGTCCCAATCAGACAAACATGCAGAAGATACCTCAGATTCATAGCTGGCTCAATGCACTACCAATTCTCTGCACTGCCCTTTGGCTTATCTACTGCGCCCAGGGTCTTCACAAAATGCGTGGCACCAGTAATTGCATTTTGCAGACAAAAAGGAATTCAAATATATCCTTACTTGGACGACTGCCTTATTCAAGCAGAGAACAAGGACATTCTACTAAAGCATCTGATGTTTGTAAAAAGATTACTAATTTGCCTAGGGTACACTGTAAATAAAAAGAAATCAAAATTAGTACCCTCTCAAGAGATAATATTCCTGGGTGCAAGCTTAAATACAACTGCCCAAATGGCTCATCTCACGCCAGGCAAACAAAGGCAACTGACTTCTTACTTCAAAATGTTGGCAACAAAGACCCAGTTATCTGCAAGAAAAATTCTGCAGGCTTTGGGCTTCATGGCATCCTGCATTCTGCTAATTCCATATGCCAGACTGCATATGAGGAAACTACAGTGGTATCTAAAAAGTGTTTGGACACAACATTACCACAGCCTGGAAACATTAATTACCCTCATTCCCTGCCTGCAACAGGAGTTTCGATGGTGGGCACATGCCTGTCACCACAGCAAGAGACAGCCATTCACTTTACCCACAGCCAGGCAGACACTAACAACGGATGCATCAGATTATGCCTGGGGGGCCCATATGGCAGGAAAATGTATTCAGGGCACATGGCCCGCAAGCCAGATGCATCTTCATATCAATCAAAAAGAGATGCTAGCTGTTCAGAATGCCCTGACAGCTTTCAAGGGTCTACTTCATCCAGGACAACTACTGATAAAGACGGACAATACTATAGTCATGTGGTACATAAACAAGCAGGGAGGCACACATTCCTACCCCCTCTAAAGACAAGCCATGACTTTGTGGAACACAGCATTGACTTATCAAGTTCACCTGCAAGCACATTTCCTGCCAGGAAAGATAAATACTCTGGCAGATGAACTAAGCAGAAACCTCATAGATCCCCACAAGTGGAAACTAGATCCACAAGTCTTCAGCATGATAACAAGTAAATGGGGATGCCCAGACATAGATCTATTTGCCTCCCCTCACAACTTCCAACTACAGAGATTCTGCACAAGGACTTATCACAAGCAAGCATGGAAAGTGGATTCCTTATCCTTCAGCTGGAAAAACCTAACAGTATGCGCCTTTCTTCCACTGCCTCTCCTCCCCAAGGTACTCCTAAAGGTCAGACAAGAGAAGCCAATAATGATACTGATTGTCCCAGACTGGCCATGCCAGCACTGGCACCCAGTCCTAAAGAACTTGTCTCAAGGTCAAGTCTGGACATTGCCTCAAATTCCTCACTTACTGACCCAACAAAACAATCAGATCCTGCACAGCCAACTCAGGACCTTAAATCTGGCAGCATGGCGAATAATGTAGCCATTCAGAGCACTCCTCTCTCCAAAGCTGTGATGGGTGTTATTTTGGAGGCCAGGAGGCCCAGTACCAGAAAATCTTATGCAGAAAATTGGAAGAGATTCTGTGCTTGGAACCAGGCACAAGGAATTGACACGTTTGTACCAAATATTCCTCAGATTTTACAATACTTAACTGAGATGCTGGACAAAGGCCTATCCTTTTTATCAAATAAGATCCATGCCTCTGCCATTTCAGCCCATTACAATACGGAACCACCTATCTTTTATCATCCTTTAATAAGGCAGTACCTCAGAGGGGCCAAAAACATAAGACCTCCAAGGAGAGCACCAATACCTGCATGGGACCTCAATTATGTCTTGGAAAAACTCACACTGCCTCCTTTTGAGCCAGCCTCAACAGCTGATATAAAATTCTTATCCTGGAAAACAGCTCTGCTCCTAGCAATAACCTCTGCAAGATGCGTCTCGGAGTTACAGGCACTCATGGCTGTGGAACTTTTTATCATTTTCCATTCAGACAGGGTTTCTCTGAGGACAAACCGACATTTATGCCTAAGGTGGTGTCCAGTGTGGCCCTTAACCAAACCATTCACTTGCCTACCTTTTATCCAAACCCAGAGAACAAGGGTGAGAGACTTCTGCATTCTTTGGACATAGACAGACAGCTACTTTTCTACTTGGACAGAACTAAAGCTTTCAGAAAGACTGAGCAACTTTTAGTGGCATATGCTGCAGGATCACAAGGAAAGGCTATCTCAAAACAGACCATTTCAAAATGGATAGGCCGTTGCATTGGTTTCTGCTATTTACAACATGGCAAATCAGTGCCTAAAGGCATTAGGCCACATTCAACCAGAGCAGCAGCCACTTCAGCAGCCTTCCTCAAAGGAGTACCAACCAAAGACATCTTAGAGGCTGCAACTTGGAGTTCAGTGCACACTTTTACTAAGCACTACCACTTATCTCTCTACTCTAAATCCAGAGCAGGCTTTGCCACTGCAGTTCTGCAGGGCCTCATAGCCTCTCCTAATCCTATTTAGCCCCAGCCACCCATCCTCAGCTTTGGGATTCAACCCAAGAGTAATGACTGCAACAGTGAAACACGATGAACATAGTACAGTTGTGTACCTACCATAAATGTAGATGTTCGAGTGTATTCACTGTTGCAGTCCAGGTTACCCTCCCACCATCCCCCTTTCGTTTGCTGGGTCTTATCTATACTTCTCTATTCTATACAACCTATGTGGTGTATTTGCTTGTAGATGAAGGAATGATTACCTTAGTGCATGCATGTTTATTGGCATAATCTTTAGTCTACCCTTTTGGGGGCACCTGACATCTGGGGCAAGAAAAACTGAAGAAAATGGCGTCGACTGCATATTTTATACCCCTGGCACACTGACGTCAGGGAAGAGGTGACAGCAGCCAACGCCGGACCAAGACTTTGGAATTCAGGCCGACTGCGGGTAGCCTGCCAGCAGGATAACCCAAGAGTAATGACTGCAACAGTGAATACACTCGAACATCTACATTTATGGTAGGTACACAACTGTACTATACTAGTCCTGGAGCCAGGCTCAGGGGATGGGCACTACGGTGCCCAACTTACCTCATATTCTTCAGTACTTAACAGAAAGGCTCCGCAAGGGTCTATCTTTCTCATCAATTAAAATTTATGCCTCTGCCATTTCAGCTCATTATAATACTGAGCCACCCCTCTTCTCTCACCTTCTGCTAAAACAATTCCTTAGAGGGACCAAAAATTTAAGACCCCCCCAGGAGAGCCCCTACTCCAGCCTGGGACCTTAACTTTGTATTGGAAAAGTTCACTCTCCCTCCTTTTGAGCCAGCTGCAACAGCAAAGTTGAAATTCCTTTCTTGGAAAACAGCATTCCTTCTAGCCATCACTTCAGCAAGAAGAGTGTCTGAATTACAGGCCCTCATGGCAGTGGAACCCTTCATTATCTTCCATGTAGACAGGGTTTCCCTCAGGACCAATCCTTCCTTTATGCCCAAGGTGGTGTCTAGCGTGGCCCTTAATCAGTCCATTCACTTGCCTACTTTCTTCTCTAATCCACAAAACAAAGGAGAATGAATACTGCACTCTTTGCACGTGCACAGACAACTTAGATTCTATTTGGACAGGACTAAGCTTCTCAGAAAATGTGAACAGCTGCTAGTTGGCTTTGCTGCAGAGGCAGAGGGGAAGGCCATTTCAAAGCAAACCATTTCCAAATGGGTAGACCATTGTATTTATTTCTGCTACAAGCAATATGGAAAACCTACCCCACAGGGGATAAGATCACATTCCACTAGGACTGCATCTACCTCTGCAGGTTTTCTCAGAGCAGTCCCTACCAGGTGTATCCTAGAAGCTGCTACCTGTAGCTCAGTACATACCTTTATCAAGCATTACCACATGCCTCTTTTTTCTAAATCCAGAGCTGGGTTTGCCACTGCAGTTTTGTAGGGCTTAATAGCTGGCCCTAATACTCTCTAACTTCCTCCTCCCTTCCTTAGCTTTGGGAATCAACCCAAATGTGATGACTGCAACAGTGAAACACGAAGAACATAGTACAGTTGTGTACACTTAATAAATTGCAGTCCTGGTTACCTTCCCTCCAGCCCCCTGACTTCTCTTGGCTCTTCCTTTCCTTCTTGTTTGGTATATTTAAGCTTTCTGGTGTATTTGCTTTTTGTTGGAGGTGTACCATAGATTATAATTGCTTCCCATCGTGGGGGCACCTGACATCTGGGGCAAGTAAAACTGATGTAATGGCATCGGCTGCATGTTTTATACCCCTGATGACCTGACTTCATGGAAGAGGAGACAGCATCCGATGCAGGAATCCAAGACTCTGGTATTCAGGCCGGCTGAGGGCTACCTGCAGGCAGATAACCCAAATGTGATGACTGCAACAGTGAATACACTCGAGCATCTACATTTATGGTAAGTGTACACAACTGTACTTTTTTTCTGTTTAGTCTGGGGTGGTAAATGATACAAGAATCTACAGTGTAATTTACGTAATGCAAGGAGTGACTTAAGAGAGCAAAAATCCAACTCACCAAAACTTTCTATTATTTAAACTTAGCGTTGTATTTGTTTCATCATTAGTTATCATTTCATAGGGTCATAGGTGTGTACTAGGTAATGGCCCTGGAGCCTTTACAAGCCTAGCCCATAGAAGTGCCCTGGCATTGTGCCACCCAATGTTAGTTCCCAGTGCCTCTTTCAAGGAGAGCCACTGGAGTGATCCCCGGGGTAAACTTTCTATTTCCCATCCACTCATAAAGTTTTCTCTTGAAGAAGGCCAGTGAAGTGCTCTGCTTGACATGTATGGGAAGTCTATTCCAGAGCTTGGGCAGTCTCTGGGTTATGAACCTGTCCCTCCAGCATGTTCTGTTGATTGTGGTAATGAGGTTGAGGTCTCTGCAGCATGTGGTGCAGAGGGATTGGGATTTCTTTAGATGTAGCATTTTTAACAGAGCTGGGTCAGACATGGCTTTGTAAGTCAAGCAGAGATCGCCTCTTAGTAGATGATATGAGACAAACCATAGCTGAAGTTTTTTGAGTCTGTCCATGTAGGACATGTGTTTAAGGCCTAGGATCCCCTTTGTGAGGTACTTTTGTGGCTTTTCCAGCTGTTGCATGTGTCTAGTGAGGTACATGCCAAATGGGGCATTATACTCGATGATTGGCCTAATGAGGGAAGAGTAGAGAGAGATGATGACCTCTTTCTTCCTGGATACAAAACCCTTGGTAATGAGATGTGCTACATAGAAGGATTTTCTGACCACAGTGCAATGTGGTGGTCGACGGAGAGGTTGCTGTCAACCTGTATCCCCAGATCTCTTATAATGCTTTCACTGTTGAGTGGGCTCCCATCGATGAGGTAAATAGTGGGAACTGAATTTTTCCCAAAGGGGATGATGACGCATGTTTTGGCATTAAGCTTAAGGCCATGGTTTTGACACCAGTCATTGGTCTCAGTGAGGCCTTTCTGTAGGATGTCTACATCACTTGTGGAGTTAATAATGGCGCCCAGCTTGCAATCGTCTGTGAACATGGTCAGTCAGAGTCCCTCCGTGTCAGCCTGGACTTCTGAAAAGTAGATGCCAAACAGGAGAGGACCCAGGACCAATCCCTGTGGGGTTCCACTCATGACTGGTCAGTAGTCTGACTTGGAGTCTGCTACTATCACACTGTGGGTTCTATCTGTGAGCCAATTTGCAACCCACATAGTGATATAGGGGTTGATGCCTAGTTTGGTGAGTGTGTCAATAATTCCTGAGTGGGGAATGGTATCAAAGGCCTTGGCCAGATTGAGGTAGGCTGTATGAACTGCCTTGCCTTCATCCACAGTTCTGGTGACTGACTCAAAGAAGCCAACCAGGTTAAGCAGCCATGATCTTCCTTTCACAAAACTAAATTGCGTGGGATCCAGAGTTTGAAGATTCCCTAAATCCTTGTTAATTAGGTCCATGATGATGCACTCTATAGTCTTACATGTCAGACTCGTCAGGCTAATGGAGTGATAGTTCCCAGGGTCTGTAGTCACTCCCCCTTTATGGAGAGGGATGACTGTAGCAGTGCGCCATTCGGTAGGGACAAAGCCCGAGGTGAGGCTGTGATTGAACAAGCACACAGATGTGGTTCCAGTTCACTTTGTAGTTCATATAGAATATATCCAGGGATATTGTCGAGTCCCATGAAAGCTGTATTCTTGGCCTTGGACAATGCAGCTTTAACCTGTGCTGCAGTAATGCCGGATGCCTGGCATTCCTCTGGTATTGTGATTGGTTCTTTAGGGGGGATGAGAGGGGTAAAGTTGGCACTGAATCTGTTAGCCAGTATGTTGGCAATATCTGTTGGCTCAGTATAGAGGGCACCATTGTGCAGTAACTCAGAGCAAACCTGGGTATTGTCATGGAGGTTCTTGATATAACTATAGAAGGCTTTGTGGTTGTTTTTAGTGTCTGCTGCAATTCTGCCTTCATAGCTGGATTTAGAGGTTTTGATGAGGGATCTCAACTTTTTGTTAAGGCTAATAAGGGAGTTTTTCCAGTCCTGGGACTTCACCTTCATCTGCAACAGTTTCTTCCTTCTGTTGTAGAGTTTATTAATGGCAGGGGACCACCAGATTGGCTTCCTGTTTTTGGAAGAGAGCATCATGGATGTTCATATTTCAATGTTGCAGTCATTACATTTGGGTTATTTGCCTGAAGGTAGCCCTCAGCCGGCCTGAATACCAGAGTCTTGGATTCTTGCGTCGGATGCTGTCCCTTCTTCCATGACATCAGGTCGTCAGGGGTATAAAACATGCAGCCGACACCATTACATCAGTCTTTCTTGCTGCGTGGTGCCTGAAGCAGAAGCAGTTTGCAAGTGCCAGTCGGCCGACTCCTGAAATTTTCATTTTCGAGTTTCAGAACCAAAGTCTTCAAAAAAGCTAAGTACCCCGTTGGGGATTCCTTTTTCTTGCTCTTAACCGATGTTAGTAAAAGTTAACAATTGTCTTACCTGTGGAAAGCAAATACCTCATAAAGATTTTCATTCGTACTGCATTCCTTGCTTAGGTCCAGACCATAACTTCCCTTGCTGTCGGCTTTGTGCGTTATTTAACCCCCAAACTATTTGTCGTCGGTATATTTTCACAGGAAATTATTTTGGTACTTGGTTTAACTATCCAGAAATGGCTTCATTAAGCCATCTGACTACTGATATTCTTAAAAAACGAAAGGATAAAGACAGAGACAGACTGCATAGGTCCAAAACTGCTTTTGACGCTTTTGTTAAGCTAGTTGCCAGTTCTCTGGTACTCAGTGAGGCGCTTTCTTAGCCCCTGATACCCGCAACCTCAGATTCGCAGACCTCTACTGATACCCATTCGGAGTCTGGTATGCCACGAGATGCTTCTTCGACTATGGAACCTGCAGTTGTCTCTACCTTGGATGGGTCCGAAGCCGCTGTGCAGGCACCAGCTTCTGAGGGTGTATTCAGGTCTACAGATTTGCATTTTAAACCGATGCCATCTTCTTCATCAAGACCTAAAACTCGACCCACGCCTAGACAACTGACGTCCAAACCACATGGTCAGGCCCTTATGCCTAAAAAACAAATGCTTAGAATGGCTGAAGACCTTATTACTTTAATTAGGGGAAGCCAGCTTTCCCCCTCTAAGAGACCTAGAACCGATTTTCCTTCTGATTCTTCTGATCAGGATTCTGAAATTTCTGTTTCTTCTGATTACCAGGATTTGCCCTTATCTACTTATGAGGATTCTGACGCAGAGGATTCCATTCCTCTGCTTCCCCTCCAGAAGATTTTTCTTTTGGTGAAACCTTGCATACTCTTAGGGAGCATTTCCACTGGGAAAACCAGGATTACTCTGACTCCAGAAAGAAACTTAGGAAATTCTTACTCCTCCCTCAGCACAGGCCTTTAACTATCCCTCCTGTTCTGGACATTGTAGATTATGCCTTCTTGGAATCTAGCCTAGCCCCAGACACTTTACCTCCAGCTCCAAGAAAACCTAAGAGGTATTACTGAGTACCTGACTCTCACAAGGTCCTCTTCAAGAATCCTACTGATCCAGAGACCATTTCCCAAGGACCAAAGGGCATTAAGTCTACTGCTGCAAAAACCCTAACCCCTCTGATAGAGATTCCATGGCCTTGGACAGATGGGGTAAGAAGGTATACACTTCTGCTAATTTGGCCATTAGGGCCTTAAATTGCCAGTTTTATATGTTAAAGTATCAGCAGCATATTATGGGACTACCTAAACAGAAAATGATGTTGATTCCTGACTGTGCTGAAAATAAAGAATTACAGGATTTAATGCATTCTGCTGAATAAGTTGATAAACATACTTTGCAATGTGGTTTTGACTCTTTAGAAGCATCTTGCAGGGCTGCTGTCACTGGGTCTGTACGTAGAAGGCATGCTTGGCTTAAGGAGCAAAACTTGCCAGATCATGTTAAAGCTAAATTAGTGGATGCTCCCTTAAACCAAGACTGCCTGTTTGGCAACAAGACAGAAGAGGTCCTTAAAAAGATGGAGGAAAAAGCTAAACCTATGCAAACTGTTAAAGATTTCCTGCAAGTACAGCCTCTCAGATTTAGTATGCATTGGCCTTCTAAGAATTGGTCCTTTCCAGTCACTTCTATGCCTTACCAGTCCAAATAAAGAAAAAACCAGCAACACACGAATAAACCAACCAAACGAAACTGGAAAAGCTGCAAAAGATTTATTCCGGTACCTCCGCTGAGTGCCTTCAAAGGAATAAACATTCAACTTTTTTGCACCTTATATACTAAGCATAACACCAATTAAGTAATTAATCAGTTACAGAAAATCAAAGAACCCAAGCAAGCAAAATTAAAGAGACATGGTTTGTATGAATACATATATAAAAAGCATTAACTTATTTGAATATAAATACATACAAATACATACACAATTGCATACAAATACATACATGAAAAATTACCTAGAGGAGCATCACAAACCACTAATGTTATTGGCAAGATGAATATTACAATAACTTAATCAAATAGTAATATTAGTTTCTAAATTCATGCCCCTTGGTTTCAAAGTACCAAACTTTAAAATAAATCTACTTTCAAGATTCAAAAGATTCTGTAGGTAATTACCAGTATTGCCAAATGTAGGTTTGGCTAAGGCACAGAAAAATAAGGAGTCCATAACACCATTATGAACTGTATTAAAATGTTCAGAAATTGGGCTATCAGTTGTAGCATTCCTAACATCACCCATGTGTTCCAAAATACGTATTTTTAATTGACGTTTTGTTTGACCAATATAATATTTAGGTGGAACACAGTCACAGCAATAACGTACACTACCCCACATGATTTACAATTAAAATGATTATGGGCAGTATATTTTACCCCATTAATAGTGCTGCCCGATAAATTCTTAACATTTTTACAAATTTTACATTTGCCACATCTGAACATGCCGTGAGGCAAGGTAACCCTCCCTGAACTAACAGGATCACCAAAATTAAACTTGAATTTCAAAATTTCCTTAAGATTAGCATATCTACCATAGGAAAACGAAACATGATGTGGAAACAGATGGCCTATCTCCTCATTTTTACAAACAATTGGCCATAAAAAATCTACAGCGTCTTTCATCATTGTAGAAAAAGGAGAGAATTTTGTAACAAAAAATATACTGTCACTATCACGTACAATTTCATTATCTCTTGAACTATTTAGAAAAACTTTGTTTGCCCTGTTGCCAATTCTGTTTAAATTTAACAGTCTATCAACACTTTTTTCAATCAGACTTTTAGAATAACCTCTGGACCTTAATCTATGTCTAACATTTTCAAATTCCAGATTCAAAAGAATTCTTTCAGAGGTATGTTCCTGGATACGTTTAAACTCCCCAAACGGAAGTGCCTCGATTAAGTGTGCAGGATGCGCACTACTCGCATGTAAAAATTATTACAGGCTGTATCCTTCCTAAAAGGTCTGAATTGAACTAGTTCTTTTTCATCAATATACAACAAAATATCCAAAAACTGGATTTTATGAGAGTTCACAGTGTATGTAAATTCCAGACCAAACTTATTTTGATGAAGACTTTCCACAAATGTATCAAATTCCAATCTATCTCCCTTACAGATAAAGATCAAATCATCAATATATCTGTAATAAGAGACAACATTTCTCTGGAAAAAATCTAAAGTATATAAGAAACTAATTTCAAAGTATGACATTAACAGGATAGCATAAGTGGGGGCAAAAGTAGCCCCCATAGCGGTCCCCTCTTTCTGAAGAAACATTCTTTGATCAAAAAGAAAATAATTATGGGTAAGTGCAAACTCTAAAAGTAAAATAATAAAAGAAGTACGTGGACCCTCTCCTAAAATTTTCCCAATTGCCTCCAAACCAAATTTAGTTTTAATACTGGTATAAAGTGCCTTTACATCTACAGTGGCCCAATAAAGAGTTTTTTCCCATTTGAAGTTTTTAATAAGCTGACAATACTGATTGGTGTTACTGATATGAGAAGGTACATTCTTTAGCTCTTTTTTAAGAATACTATCTAAGAATATACCTATATGTTCCAAAAAACCTCCACAACAAGATACAATGGGGCGACCAGGAGGATCTCATGAGTTTTCATGTATGTATTTGTATGTAATTGTGTATGTATTTATATTCAAATAAGTTAATGCTTTTTATATATATATTCATACAAACCATGTCTCTTTAATTTTGCTTGCTTGGGTTCTTTAATTTTCTGTAACTGATTAATTACTTAATTGGTGTTATGCTTAGTATATAAGGTGCAAAAAAGTTGAATGTTTATTCCTTTGAAGGCACTCAGCCGAGGTACCAGAATAAATCTTTTGCAGCTTACCAGTCCAAACCCAGGAACAGCAGACCACCTAGGTTACAGTCTCAGGCTACACACAGGCCTAAGCAGTGGGGAGCTCACTTCCAAAGCTGGAAGTAGTAAGACACCCCCTATGGAAAAATGTCACAATGACTTAACCTTAACCTTTGCAAGCCCTGCTCAGCTGCCTGCTCCCTTAGGAGGAGAGCTCGCCCTGCATGCAAAAAACTGGGAACTCATTACCCAGGACAAATGGGTTTTAAGTATAGTTTTCCAAGGATACAGATTCCACTTCCACACTTTACCAACCCCAAACAGTTGGCCAGATCTACCCCCAAATCCATGGGCAGAGTCTCTACAGCAGGGCTATTCAACCTGTCCCAGCAGAAGAAAGGGGACAAGGTTTTTACTCAAGACTTTTCCTGGTTCCCAGAAAGAGAACTCCTGGCATCCTATCCTGGACCTCTCTATTCTAAACACATTTTTGGTAATCCCAAAATTCAAAATGTTAACACTTCAACAGCTGCTTCCTATGCTAGGCAAAGATGCCTGGTTGGTAACCTTAGACTTAAAGGAAGCTTACCTGCACTTTCCAGTAAGGGAATCTTGCAGGAAATACCTACGCTTCAGAGCAGGCTCCATGCACTATTAGTTCTCCGCACTTCACTTTGGCTTATCTACTGAGCCAAGGGTATTCACAAAGTGTCTAGCTCCAGCCACTGCATTTTTCAGGCAGAGAAATGTTCAGATATACCCATACCTGGATGATTGTCTAATTCAGGCAAAAAGCCAGGACATGCTATTAAAACATCTGGCATTTCTAAAGAAACTTCTAACCTTGCTGGGGTACACCATAAACAAAAAAAAATCTCATCTGGTACCCTGCCAATAGATTGTATTCCTGGGAGCAATCTCGAACACAACTTCCCAGATGGCTTACCTCACGCCAGAGAAACAAGTTTATTTAACAGCCTACTTCAAACTACTGGCCACAAAGACCCAGCTATCTGCAAGGAAAATTTTGCAAGCCCAGGGGTTCATGGCCTATTGAAATCTTCTAATTCCATATGCAAGACTGCATATGAGGAAACTACAATGGTATCTAAAAAAGCTTATGGTGTCAACATTCTCAGGACCTGGAATCAATGATTCCTGTCATTCCTTGTATAAAGACAGAGTTCCTTTGGTGGACAGAGGCCTGCCACCTCAACAAGGGGCTCTCTTTCAATCTACCCCGTGCCGCCCAAACCCTGACTACAGACGCATCAGCCAATGCATGGAGGGCTCACTTGGCAGGGCAGTGCATTCAGGGCAAATGGAACCCAAGTCAGATGCTCCTGCATAAAAACCAAAAAGAGATGTTAGCTGTACAAAATTCCCTGACAGTGTTCAAGGACCACAATCTTCCAGGACAATTATTGGTAAAGACAGACAACACCACAGTTTTGTGGTACATAAACAAGCAGGGGGGAACCCACTCATACCCTCTCTGCAGACTAGCTATGGCTTTGTGGAACACAGCCTTGAGATACCAAGTGTAAAGTGCACCGACAAGCTCAATTCCTGCCAGGCAAGCTAAAAATCACTGGCAGACGACCTATGCAGAAATCTTATAGACCCACACGAATGGAAACTGGAACCACAAATATTCAACCTCTTGAGGAACAAATGGGGGACTCCAGAGATAGACCTGTTTGCCTCCCCCCAGAACTACTCATTGGACAAATTCTGCTCAAGGACTCCCCACAGTCAAGCTTGGAAAGTGGATGCCCTGTTCTTCACCTAGGAAATCCTCTCGGTTTATGCCCCTCCCCCCCCGCCTCTCCTCTTGAAGGTTCTGCTAAAGATCAAATAGGACAAACCAAGGACAATTCTTATTGCACCAAACTGGCCTCACCAGCACTGGTACCCCCTCTTGTGCAGCATGATACTGCTGGATCCGTGGCACTACCTCTTACACCTTCCCTGCTGTCCCAGCAGGCAGGCCAAATTCTGCACCCTCAACTTCAAACACTGAACCTTGCAGCCTGGCTAATTCCTTGAGCTCTCCAATAGCATCCCTCAGTAAGCAGGTACTAGTGGTCATTCTGGAAGCAAGGTGACCTAGTACTACAAAGTACTATGCTGAAAAGTGGAAAAGATACTGTTCCTGGAGCTAGACCCAAGGAATGGGCACTACAATGCCCAGTTTACCTCGTATTCTTCAGTACTTAACATAAATGCTCCATAAGGGCCTATACTTCTCGTCAATCAAAATTCATGCCTCTGCAATTTCAGCAGATTATAATACTGAACCACCCCTCTTCTCTCACCCATTGTTAAAACAATTCCTCAGAGGGGCTAAAAAGTTAATACCCCCCCCCCCCCAGGAGAGCCCCTACTCCCACCTGGGACCTTAACTTTGTATTGGAAAAGCTCACTCTCCCTCTATTTGAACCAGCTGCAACTGCAGAGTTGAAATTCCTTTCTTGGAAAACAGCCTTCCTTCTAGCCATCAGTTCAGCAAGAAGAGTATCTGAATTAGAAGCCCTCATGGCAGTGAAGCCCATCATTATCTTTCATGCAGACAGGGTTTTGCTCAGTACCAATCCTTCCTTTATGGCCAAGGTGGTGTCTAGTGTGGCCCTAAATCAGTCCATTCATTTGCCTGTCTTTTTTCCTAATCCACAAAACAAAGGAGAACAAATTCTGCGCTCTTTGGACGTGCACAGACAACTTAGATTTTATGTGAACAGGACAAAGCCTTTCAAAACATCTGAACCGCTGCTAGTTGGCTTTGCTGCAGGGACAGTGGGGAAGGCCATTTCAAAGCAAACCATTTCTAAATGGTTAGCCCATTGCATTCATTTCTGCTATAAGCACAATGGAAAACCTACCCCACAGGGGATAAGATCACATTCCACCAGGGCTGCGTCTACCTTTACAGCCTTTTTCAGAGGGGTCCCTACCAGGGACATCCTAGAAGCTGCCACCTGGAACTCTGTTCATACATTCACCAAGGATTACCATATGCCTATTTTTTCTAAATCCAGAACTGGTTTTGCCACTGCAGTATTGCAGGGCCTAATAGTGTGTCCTAATGCTCTCTAACTTCCTCCTCTATTCATTAGCTTTGGGAATCTACCCAAATGTAATGACTGCAACAGTGAAACACAAAGAACATAGTACAGTTGTGTACACTTACCATAAATGTAAATGTTCGAGTGTATTCACTGTTGCAGTCCTGGTTACCCTCCCGCCAACCCCCTGACTTCTCTTGGCTCTACCTTTCCTTCTTGTTTGGTGTATTTGAGCTTTCTGGTGTATTTGCTTTTTGTTGGAGGTGTAACTTAATATATAATTCCTTCCCATTATGGGGGCACCTGACATCTGGGGCAAGAAAAACTTATGTAATGGCGTCAGCTGCATGTTTTATATCCCTGACGACTTGACGTCATGGAAGCAGGAACAGCATCCGACGCAGGAATCCAAGACTCTGGTATTAAGGCCAGCTGTGGGCTACCTGCAGGCAGATAACCCAAATGTAATGACTGCAACAGTGAATACACTCAAACATCTACATTTATGGTAAGTGTACACAACTGTACTTTCTGTTGGGTATGGCTAGTTCTATGCATTTATGTATGTGTTCGTACAGTGCATTGGTTTATGATTCGGCAGTCATGCATCTATTTTTCATTGACATGGGTGCTGTGAAGTTAGCCACCTCTGTTTTTAGGGGTCTATATTAAAACACCGAAGAGGTGTTTCAGCGAACACCTCTTGGTCAACATGTAATGAGCGAACACACTAAAGCGCGAATGCTCAAAGCAGCGATTTCATTCCCTGGGAAAGAAATCGCTTGGCCATCCCCGTGTGTTCGCCCCTTTCCTCACTGTAGTGCAGTCTTGCAGTTGGTATATTTAGTTGGCGGGATGAGGGGTGAAGCCCCCCACATTGTTATGTTTTGAAGTGTGTGTGTGTGTGTGTGTGTGTGTGTGTGTGTGTGTGTGTGTGTGTGCGCGCTAGTGGTTTCTTTCACAGGGAAAAAAACTCTGTTTTGAGAGTTCGCGCTTTAGTGCGTTCGCTCATTACGTGTCAACCAAGAGGTGTACGCTGAAACACCTCTTCAGTCTTTTAACATAGACCCATTTTTAGGTGCCCAAAGTCAGCTTTAGAGACGTTTTTTATGGTGGTTACCTTTGCTGGGGGTGTGGGTGAGATTTGGATTTCCATGATGATTAGTTTGTGGTCAGATCTAACCAGGGAGGAATTGACTATTGGTGTAGATCAATAGTTGCCCGTGTTTGTAATAACCAGGTCAAGGATGTTGCTTCCTCTAGTGGGGGTAAGAATGAGCTGGTCCAGGGCACTGGAATTGATGAATTCCAGGAAGTTTTGGGCCAGTGTATTGGTGCATGAGTAGTTTTCCCAGTTGATGAAGTGGTAGTTGAAATCACCTAGTATGAGAATGTTGGGTTGGACCCTAATAGTTTCCTGGGTGCTTAGGAATGTGGAGTAAGAGTTTTGGGACATGGTTGGGGACCTATAGCAGGCTACGACCTGAATTGCCATCTTACCCAATGTTAGTTTTACCTGAAGTATCTCAGATGCGTTATGCTGGGCTACTAGTCTGGAGGTGTCCATATCCTTTATGAATATGGAGACACTACCACCTTTGGAGCTTCGGTCCATGTTCTGGGGCCGAAAGGTGTGGAATGAGTTATAGCTTGGTAGCGCTGGGGTGCTTTCTACTGCTTTAAACCAGGTATCCGATAAAGTACAAATCTCAATGTTCTCCATTTTGAGGAGTGCTTTTCAGGCTTGCTAGTTGTTGCTGAAGCACCTACCAAGAGGAGAAAATGCTGAGAGAAGAAAGGGAGCCACTTTTGTGATTTTAAGTATTTTCTTCTGATTTTTTGTTAAGTTTTACTGCTTTGCCGCCTACTTTATGGCATTTTCCGGCTTGCTAAAGTTTATATCTGTAACAGTAACAGTACTTGGAACACATCTAGAGCCTGTTTACTGCATTTCCTGTGTTGCACTTAATTTAAAATCGTTTTTTTCTCTAAAAACTGCATTTTACCTGATTTTGGCCTAGCACTCAAGTGTGGGGTCATTTATTGCACTGTTGTGATTATTTTGCTGCTTGTGTATCTCTGCTACCTTTAAACTACAACAAAAAGAAAAAAAAAAAAATCTTGCTTTTTTTCCCACTTTCTGAAAGTTAAGAAAGTTCTGTTACAGATTTGCTGTTCTGAACTGTTTGGAAGTTTCTAGAAGGCCAGTGCTTGCTTGGGCTAAAGGGAAGTCTCTGTGTTCACCAGTGGGAGTGGTTAACACTGAACAGCCTGCCTGTCACTGGAGGAGTGGTTACTACCTAGAAGCTGTAGTTTTATTGGCCATTTTGGGTCAATTCTAAACTCCTTGATCTCTCTCTCTTAAAACCCTACAACTCTCTTTTTGCGCTGTTTTGCACACTGAGCAGCGTCGGGCAGCGCCACCTAAACAGGTTTAAACTATTCCAGGCTCCACAAAGTCTGCTCTTCACTTTTTCCCTTAGAACTGTTTAAACTCTCAAAGTAATCACTCTGTTCTCTTTCTAAAGCCCTGCACTTACTCAGCTCTTATAAGGAAACGCTAACTAACTAAAGCACTACACCCTCCTCGACTTCTCATAAGTATTAGACTCCCGATTGGTCCTTCCTGATCAAGTGAAAAAACAGTTCCCTTCCCTAATCTGATCAGTAAAAAAAACAGATCCCTATACTAATCTGGTATGTCCAAGGGTCAGTTTCAAGATTACTCTCCAGTCCAGCTGGTGAATCTGGGAATTTTGAGGCAATATTAAAATTGCCTTATGCACACAGACAACACTCTCCTCCTTCCAACAAACTCTAATACATGTGAGAGATGCAGTTACACAGCCAAACTGGAGGCAGAGCTCTCTCAACCCAAGACTGGCACAGTCAGTCAGGAGGAAAAGGTAACCACCCACACCACAAATCCAGGCTCACACAGACCTATTGCATCTGCGTACCCAACACATAAACACACAAAAACATACTTAGAGGCTCTAAATAAAAATCTGCCTAAACAGCAAAGACCTCCTAAGCAGATATCCAAGCAACAGACACCCCTCAACAATACCCACAAATCACATATCTCACAAAATCGGTGTGCCTCACAGTCACAGCCCATAAGGCCAAACAACACACTAAATACACTTGTTATAGGGGACTCTATTGTCCGGCACACTGACGCCCCACTCACCAGACTGAACAAGGAGAAGGTCACTGTAAGCTGCCTGTCGGGTGCCAGGATCCGCCACATAATGCAAACACTCAGGTCACTCCAAAGCAAGTACAAGTATGACTCCGTCATTGTCCATGCTGGTGTGAATGACCTGAGACGTACCTCCCTGGACTACATGAAAAGAGACATAGAGGAGCTCTCTGACCATGTAGCCCAGACTGGTATGTCCCTGACCTTGAGTAGCATCTTGCCCTCACCAAGAATGATGCCACAGTATAAAGACAAAATGATCAGTTTCAACAATTGACTAAAGTATTGGTGTCATTCAAAGGGGATCCAGTGTCTGTCAGCCTGGGATGACATGCTCGACAAGCCACATTGCTTCGCTAGGAATGGCTTGCACCTGTCACCCTTAGGCTTTCGTATACTGGCCAAGGCTCTTGCCACCCCCATAGTGCCTTTTTTAGGCAAGGCTCAAAGGACAAACCCACCTCCACAGACAACCCAAAGATAAAAAAACTAAAGGTAATGCTACTCAATGCCAGAAGTCTAAACCTCAAGATGCACGCACTAGAGACTCTCCTCAGTATGGAGAAAATCAATGTCTGTGCAGTAACAGAAACCTGGTTCAAGGCTCCTGAGAGCACCCCAGCACTACCAGGTTATAACTCATACCATGCATTTCGGCCCCAAAACTCGGACCAAAGCACAAAAGGAGGGGGAGTATCTATATTCATCAAAGATACCTACACCTCCAGGTTAGTGGCACTGCACGAAGCATCGGAAACCATCCATGTGCAACTAACAGCGGGCAAAACTGCCTTTCAGTTTGTAGACTGCTACAGAACACCCTCCCTATTACAAGAACCCCACTTGGCATTCCTGAGAACACTGGAGAATATGAAGGTCTCTCCAAACACTATGTTATTAGGTGACTTCAACTACCCAAACATTGACTGGGAAAACTACTCAAGCCCAAACACCCTCGCGCAACGGTTCTTTGAATTTATAAACTCTAACGCAATGGAACAACTGGTCACCAATCCCACACGAGGGAACAACATATTGGGGGACTCTATGTTCCACACCAGAGGTAAACCCCTCATTGGTAAGATCAGACCATAAACAAATTTCCCTGGACATCCATATCCCGTCCCCACCCCCAGCCAAGGAAATCACTGTAAAGAATTTCTCCAAAGCCAACTTTGCACTTCTCAAGACTGAGGTGGAATCCTTCAAAGCCCCTGGGCCAGAGGATAATACAGCCCAATCCGCAGAATCCTTTACAAATGCATTCTATGAGCACCTGCAGGAATGCATGGAACTTGCTATCCCAAATAAAACCAAGACTCACTCCTCCAAAAACAGGAGACCGGTCTGGTGGACCCCGGCCATAAATAAGCTATACAACAGAAGGAGGAAGCTACTACATGACAGAGCAAAATCCCAAAAAGGGAAGGCATCTCTGATCAGTATTAGCAAGAAACTTCAATCCCTCATAAAATCATCAAAGGCCAGTTTCGAAAGAAAAATTACCCTAGACACTAGAGATAATCACAAGGCCTTCTTTAGTTATGTCAGAAACATGGGCGGAAACTCCCAGATATGCTCTGAACTGTTGCATAACGGTACAAAGTATACCGAACCTACAGACATAGCCAACATCCTGGCAGACAGATTCAGCGCAAACTTCTCCCCCCCTTCCCCCCCAAAGGAGAAAACACCTATCCCAACTGAATGTAACCTCCCTGACATCACAGATGTACAGGTGAAAGCTGCCCTCTCCAAAGCAAAAAACACAGCATCTATAGGACCGGATGGTGTCCCAGGCTGTGTCTTACATGAGCTCCAAGAAGAACTGAACCCTCACATTAAGTCACTGTTCAAACTTAGCCTTACTACAGGATATGTACCCAAAGAATGGCGTACAGCTACAGTAGTCCCACTCCACAAAGGTGGTGCTACAATGGACCCCGGAAACTATCGCCCCATAAGCCTGACTAGTCTGGTCTGTAAAGCTATGGAGCGTATTATCATGGAACTCATAAACAAAGACATTGGGAGCCTCCAGACACTGGACCCTACCCAGTTTGGCTTTGTAAAGGGCAGATCTTGCCTCTTAAACCTAGTTGATTTCTTTGAAACAGTTACCAAAGCCATAGATGAGGGCAAGGTAGTCCACACAGCCTACCTGGACCTCGCAAAAGCCTTCGACACAATACCCCACTCGGGCATCATAAATGAGCTTACCAGCTTAAATATCAACCCCTATATCACAAGATGGGTTGCAAACTGGCTCAGTGATAGAACCCCCGTGGTCAGAATCGCAGGTACCATGTCCGAATCCAATCCACTTAAAAGTGGCGTCCCACAGGGCTCAGTTCTGAGACCTCTCTTGTTCGGTATATACTTCTCTGAGGTTCAGGCTAACACGAGGGGATTATGGCTGACAAAATTCACAGATGACTGCAAACTGGGGCCATAATTGAATCTCCAGCTGACACAAGCATCCTCCAAAAGGGTCTCACAGAGACGGATGCTTGGTGCCAGAGCCACGGCCTCAAGCTAAATGCTAAAAAGTGCATAGTCATTCCCTTTGGGAAAAACAAGGTGCCCACAAATTACCACATAGGTGGTAATCCATTAAGTACGGTGGTAATCCATTAAGTATGGAAGAAGTAATTAGAGATTTGGGGACCAACGTAGACAGTAATCTCTCCTTTGATAATCACGTTGCTAAAGTGGTTAGAAAGACCTTCTATATAGCCCACCTTAACACAAAAGGGTTCGCATCTCGATCAAGAGAGGTCGTTGTGCCCCTCTACTCATCACTCATCAGGCCCATAATTGAATACAATGCCCCTTTTGGGATGTACCTTACCCGACACCTGCAGCAACTGGAGAGACCCCAAAAGTACCTCACCAAGAGGATCATGGGCTACAAACATATGTCCTATGCAGCTCGACTAAAGAAACTCCAGCTCTACTCAGTTGCTTACCGCCTACTCAGAGGCGATCTATGCCTGACGTACAAAGCCATGTCAAACCCAGAATTAATGGACATGCTCCACCTCAAAAAATCCAAGTTCCTTAGAGCTACACGCTCCAGGGACCTAAACCTAAGCACAAAAATAAATAGGACATGCTGGAGGGACAGATTAATTTCCCAGAGGCTCCCCTCTCTCTGGAATAGAATCCCAATTCATGTTAGACATAGCACCTTGCTGACCCGCTTCAAGCAAAATTTGGACGTGTGGATGGGAAATCGCAAATTCACCCCTGGGAATCTCTCCTGTGTCCCTGCTAGACAGAGGCACAGTAAACTAATCTTAAAAGGGTACCTTCTGTGACCTACTTTACAGAGGCACAGTAGGCTAATCTAATAGGGAGGCGAAGCCAAATACACTCTGGCTAGGCTTATAAATGCCCTAGGGCAGATAGCCTAGTATCTATCTATGAACCTATGAACCTAAGTGCATCTTGAGATTTAGACTTCTAGCAGTGAGCAGCAGGACCCTCAGATTGCATTTCTTTATAGCTGTTATGGTGGTAATTTGGTCTTTGGAACATCACTTAAAAAAGGTACTATAATGGTGGCAAGAGCCTTAGCCAGTATATGGAAACCCAGGGGTGACAGATGCAGGCCATCTCTGGCAAAGCTTTGAGGTCTGTCAATCATCTCATCCCAAGCAGACAGATACTTGATCCCCTTAGAATGACACCAGAAACTTAGCCAATTGTTGAAGTCAATCACTTTCTTCTTGTACTGCAGTATCATTCTGGACAACAGTAGGATGCTGCTCAAGGCTAGGGTCTTACCTGCTTGGGCCACATAATCTGAGAGCTCCTCCATGTTTCTTTTCATGTAGTCCAGGAAGGTGCGTCTCAGGTCATTCACACCTACATGGACAGTGACAGAGTTATACTTGTACTTGCGTGACCTGAGTGCGTGTGGTATGTGTCAGATTCTGGCACCTGATAGACGGTTAACTGTTACCTTCTCTTTATTCAACCTAGTGAGTGGAACATCAGTGTGCCTCACTATCGAGTCACCTATGATTAGTGTATTGGGCAAGCTGATGTTTACGTGTTTCACTGTTGCAGCCATCACATTTGCATTATCTGCTTGCAGTAGCCCTCAGTCGGCCTGATTAACAAAGTCTTCGGTCCTGCGTTGGTTGCTGTCCCTTCTTCCATGACATCAGGTCGTTAAGGGTATAAAACATGCATCTGACACCATTACATCAGTCTTTCTTGCCGTGCAGTGCCCAAAGCAAAAGTAGTTCGCAAGTGCCGGTCGGCCGACTCCTGAAATTTTCGTTTTTGAGTTTCAGAACTGAAGTCTTCAACTAAAAGCTAAGTACCCCGTTGGGGAAACTTTTTCTTGCTCTAACCCGATGTCAGTAAAAGTAAATAATTGCATTACTTGTGGAAAGCAAATACCTCATAAAGATTTTCATTCGTACTGTATTCCTTGCCTAGGCCCTGACCACGACGTTCCTCACTGTCTGTTTTATGCCTTATTTATACCACGAACTATCCATCGTCGCCATCATTGGTATATTTTCGCTTCTAAATATTTTGATGCTCAGTTCAGTTATCCTGATATGTCTTCAGTAAGCCATCCGACTACCGACATTCCGAAAAAAATGCAAAGATAAAGATAGAGACAGGCCGCCTAGGTCCAAGGCTGCTGACGACGCTTCTCCTATGCCAGTCACCAGTTCACCGGTACTCAGTGAGCCACTTTCTCAGCCCCTGATACCCGCTACTTCAGATTCGCAGGTCTCTACTGAGACCCATTCGGAGTCCGGTATGCCGCGCGATGCTTCAACTGTGGAACCTCTTGGATGGGTCCGGAGCTGCTGTGCAGGCACCGGCTTCTGAGGGTGTATTCAGGCCCTACTGACTTGTGTATTAAACTGATGCCATCTTATTCTTCAAGGCCTAAAACTCGAACCATGCCTAGAAAACTGATGTCCATACCACATGGTCAGGCCTCTATGCCTAAAAAACAAATGATAAGAATGGCTAAAGACCGTATTACTTTAATCAGGGGAGGCCAGCCTTCCCCCTCTAAGAGACCTAGGACTGAGTTTGCTTATGATACTTCTGACCAAGATTCTGAATTTTCTGATGTTCTTCGTGTTTCACTGTTGCAATCATTACATTTGGGTAATCTGCTGGCAGGTTGCCCTCAGTTGGCCTGAATAACAAAGTCTTGGGTCCTGCGTCAGTTACTGTCTCCTCTTCCATGACGTCAAGTCGGCAGGGGTATAAAGCATGCAGCCAACGCCATTTTGTTCAGTCTGTCTTGCCGCGTGGTGCCCGAAGCAGAAGCAGTTCGTAAGTGCCAGTCGGCTGACTCCTGAAATTTTCGTATTCGAGTTTCAGAACCGAAGTCTTCAAACTAAAACTAAGTACCCCATTGGGGAAACTTCGTCTTGCTCTTTACCGATGTCAGTAAAAGTTAATAATTGCATTACTTGTGAGAAGCAAATACCTCATAAGGATTTTCATTTGTACTGTATTCCTTGCCTAGGCCCTGATCACAACGTGCCTTGCTGTCGGTTTTGCGCTAGATTTAACCAACGCACTATTAAGAGTCGGTATACTTTTGCTTCTAAATATTTTGGTCCAAGATTTAATTATCGTGAAATGTCTTCGGTTAGCAATCTGACTACCGGAGTTCATAAAAAATGCAAAGAAAAAGAAGAGACAGACTGTCGAGGTCCAAAACAGATGATGAAGCTTCTCCTAAGCCATTCGCCGGTACTCAGTGATGTGCTTTCACAGCCCCTGATACCTGCTACTTTTGAATTGCAGGCCTCTACCGAGACCCAATTTGGAGTCCGGTATGCCATGAGATTTTCAGAGTATTGAACCTGTGGATGTCTCTTCCTTGGATGGGTCCAGAGCCGCTGAGCAGGTACTGGCTTCTGAGGGTGTTTTCAGGCCTCAACATTTTTATATTAAACCGACACCAGCAACAAAAACAAGGTAAAAAACAATTTCGATGTTTAAAAAAACGATGCATGAGCCATGTGCTCAGGCCTCTACGCCTAAAAAACAGATGATCAAAATAGCTGAGGATTTAATTACCTTGATTAGGGGTTCCCAATCCCCCCCCCCCCCCCCCCCGCTAAGAGGCCTAGGCAAGGCACTGACTATGAATCTTCAGATCAGGTTTCCATTTCTTCTGATTGCACTTCTGATCAGGAATTTTCTATTCCACCCTATGAGGATTCTGATGCAGAGGAATCCATCCCGTCTGCATCTCCTCCTGAGGAGCACTCTTTTGGAGAGACTCTGCATACTTTAAGGGAACATTTTCACTGGAAGAGTCAGGACTTCTCTGAATCAAAATAGAGGCTTAGGGATTTCCTTCTTCTTCCTCAGCATAGGACTTTGGCAATACCTCCTGTATTAGACATTGTTGATGATGTGTTTTCAGAATCAAGCATGGCTCCTGATTCCCTGTCTTCGGTTCCTAGTAAGCCAGACAGATATTACAGGGTTCCTGACTCCCACAAATTTCTTTTCAAAAATCCTACTGCTGATCCTGAGACTATTTCTCAGGGTCCTAAGTGTGTAAAGGACTCTACAGCCAAAAATCTTACCCCTTCTGATAGAGATTCCAGGGCGTTGGATAGATGGGGTAAGAAGGTTTATACGTCTGCAACCTTGGCAATCAGGGCTTTAAACTGCCAGTTTCATATGTTTAAATATCAACAGCATGTTATGGGCTTACTGAAACAGAAAATTATGTTGATTTCTGATTGTGTGGAAAATAAAGAGTTACAGGATTTATTGCAGTCAGCAGAACAGGTTGGAAAGCATACTTTGCAATATGGTTTTGATTCATTGGAGGCCTCTTGTAAGGCTGCCGTTACTGGATCTGTGATTAGAAGGCATGCCTGACTCAAGGAGCAAAATCTGCCTGATCATGTTAAAGCTAAATTATTGGATGCACCTTTGCAGCATGATACTCTTTTTGGTAATAAGGCAGAAGAGGTTTTAAAGAAAATGGAAGACAAAGCAAAATCTATGCAAACTGTAAAAGATTTCTTGCAAGTGCAGCCACCTAGGTTCAGTAGGCACTGGCCTACTAAAAATTGGTCCTTTCCTATGTCCAACAGAGCCACTCAGGGCAATTCCAGGCACACAAAAGGCTCCAGATACCAATCACAGGGTTCTTACAGATCAAAGCAATGGGGTGCCTCCATCTCCAAATCTGGAGGAAACAAAGCACAACCCTACAGTAAGCAGTCTCAATGACTTTCCTCTGCCAGCACCAACCACTTACCTTTTGGCAGCCCCCTTGGGGGGAAACTAACACTTCATGCTCAAAATTGGCAGTTTATTACCCAGGACAAGTGGGTATTAAACGTAGTATCCCAGGGGGAATGGATTTCATTTCCATACTTTGTCAGTTCCAAATGGATGGCCGGATCTGCCACAAAAACCAGTGGGCATAGGCCCAGAAACAAGTCATGTCCCTCATGAGTATGGGGGCTATTCAACCAGTATCAGAAAAGTAGAAAGGACAAGGTTTTTATTTAAGACTTTTCCTGGTACCCAGAAAAGACGATTTTTGGCGTCCAATACTGGACTTTTCGATTCTGAACACATACATGGACATTCCAAAATTCAAAATGCTGACTTTACACCAGCTACTGCCTGTGCTAGGCAGGAATGCTTGGTTATTAAGTCTAGCCTTAAAAGAGGCATACCTGCATATCCCAATAAGGGAATCATGCAGAAGATATTCTGCTTCAAAGCAGGTTTTTTGCATTACCAATTCTCGCACTGCCCTTTGGCTTATCTATTGCACCCAGGGTCTTTACAAAGTGTCTGGTACCAGTTATTGCATTCTGCAGACAAAAAAGCATTCAAATCTATCCTTATCTGGACGACTGTCTCATTCAAGCAAAGGACAAGGACACTCTTCTTCAACATCTGGCATTTGTAAAAAGGCTTCTAGCATGCCTAGGGTACACCATAAACAAAAAGAAATCACAACTGGTACCCCCTCAAATAATTACATTCCTGGGTGCAAGCTTGAATACAACTGCCCAGATGGCTTACCTCACGCCTGACAAACAAAGGCAACTGACAGCATACTTCAAACAAATGGCAACAAAAACCCAGTTATCTGCAAGACAAATTCTGCAGGCTTTGGGGTTCATGGCTTCCTGCATTCTACTAATTCCATATGCGAGACTGCATATGAGGAAACCTCAGTGGTGCCTAAAAAGTTTATGGAGTCAACATTATCACAGCCTGGAAACTATGATCCCTCTCATTCCCTGCCTACAATAGGAGTTTCTTTGGCGGGCAGAGACATGTCACCAAAACAAGGGACTGTCATTCACTCTACCCCCTGCCTCCCAAACCCTAATAACAGATGCATCAGACTATGCATGGGGGGCTCACCTGGCAGGGAAGTGCATTCAGGGCTAATGGAACCTAAGTCAAATGCACCTGCATATCAATCAAAAAGAAATGTTAGCTGTATAAAATGCTCTGACAGCCTTCAAGGACAACATTCTTCCAGGACAATTAATGGTAAAGACTGACAACTGTTATGTGGTACATAAACAATCAGGGGGGTACACATTCTTACCCCCCTCTGCAGACTAGCCATGGCACAGCCCTGAGCTACCAAGTGCATCTACAAGCTCAGTTCTTGCCAGGAAAGCTAAATACACGGGCAGACGAACTAAGCAGAAATCTCATGGACCCACACGAGTGGAAACTGGAACCAAGAATTTTCAGCATGTTGACAAGAAATGGGGGAGCCCAGATATAGACCTATTTGCCTTCCCCCAGAACTATCAATTGGACAAATTTTCACAAGGACTCCCCACAAACAAGCTTGGAAAGTGGATGTTCTATCTTTCAGCTGGAAAAAAACTATCAGTTTTATGCCTTTCCTCCTCTGCCTCTGCTCTCCAAAGTACTCCTAAAGATCAAACAAGACAAACCAAGGATGATTTTGATTGCACCATACTGGCCACACCAACACTGGTAACCCGTCTTGTGCAGTGTGTCACTGTTGGCCCCATGGTACCTGCCTCAGACTCCTACCCTATTGTCTCAGCAGGAGAACCAGATTCTACACCCTCAGCTTCAAACACTGAACCTAGCAGCCTAGCTAATTACCTAATCTCTCCTTTACCATCCCTCAGTAAACCGGTGATGGATATCATTTTAGAAGCAAGGAGGCCTAGTACTAGAAAATCTTATGCTGAAAAATGGAAAAGATTCTGTGCCTGAAACCAATCTCAAGGGATGAGCACAGCAGAGCCCAATTTACCTCAGATTTTACAATACTTAACTGAGATGCTTCACAAGGGCCTGTCTTTCTCCTCCATCAGAATTCATGCCTCAGCCATTTCAGCTCATTATAACACAGAACATCCCCTCTTCTTGGATCCTCTTCTCAAGTAGTTCCTCAGAGGGGCCAAAAATTTACGACCACCCAGGAGAGCTCCTACTCCAGTCTGGGACCTTAACTTTGTATTGGAAAAACTCACTCTTCCCCCTTTCGAGCCAGCTCCTACTGCAGACTTAAAATTCCTTTCTTGGAAAACAGCTTTCCTTTTAGCAATCACTTCAGCAAGAAGGGTATCTGAATTACAGGCCCTTATGGCAGTGGAGCCTTTCATCATCTTTCATGCAGACAGGGTGTCCCTTGGGATCAATCCCTCCTTCATGCCCAAGGTGGTATCCAGTTTAGCCCTTAATCAGTCCATTCATTTGCCAACCTTCTTTCATAATCCACAGAACAAAGGAGAATGGATACTGCACTCATTAGAAGTGCACAGACAACTTAGATTCTAATTGGACAGGACTAAACCTCAAAGGAAATTTGAACAACTGCTGGTGGCATTTGCTGCAGGGGCAGAGGGGATGGCTATTTCAAAGCAAACCATTTCCAAATGGATAGGCCATTGCATTAATTTCTGCTACAAGCACCATGGAAAACCTATCCCACAGGGGATCAGACCCAACTCAACCAGGGCTGCATCTATCTCTACAGCCTTTCTCAGAGGCATCTCTACCAGGGACATCATAGAAGCTGCTACCTGGAGTTCTATACATACTTTCACCAAGCATTACCATCTGCCTATTTTCTCTAAATCCAGAGCTGGCTTTGCCACTGCAGTCTTGCAGGGCCTTATAGCTGGTCCTAATGCTATCTAAATTCCTCCTCCCATCCTTAGCTTTGGGAATCTACCCAAATGTGATGACTGCAACAGTGAAACATGAATAACATAGTACAGTTGTGTACACTTATCATAAATGTAGATGTTCGAGTGTATTCACTGTTGCAGTCCTGGTTACCCCCCCCCCCTCCAGCCCGCTTACTTCTTTTGGCTGTACCTGTACTCTCCTTTACTATGCTCAAAAGCTTTTTGGTGTATTTGCTTTTTTGTTGGAGGTATAACCTTGTATATTTATAGATTTAATTGCTTCCCATTATGGAGGGGCGCCTGACATCTGGTGCAAGAAAAACTGATGTAATGGCATCGGCTGCATGTTTTATACCCCTGATGACCTGACATCATGGAAGAAGGGACAGCAACCGATGCAGGACCCAAGACTTTGTTAATCAGGCTGACTGAGGGCTACTGCAAGCAGATAACTCAAATGTGATGACTGCAACAGTGAATACACTTGAACATCTACATTTATTGTAAGTGTACACAACTGTACTTTTTGCCTTAGGAGCTTAGGTAGAGGGGCACACTGCAGGTGAGCTATGTGTCTTGTGGTTTGTGCTCTGTTGTGATGGTTAAGTTCATTGTTTTGCTTCACAAGTTGCAAATATAAGCTTAATTAAACTGGAATCTGATTTGCTCACTGCTAACATGCAAATGTTTTTCTTAAATATATTATGTTACTTTCTTCACTTAACATTTTCCCTTACTCACTGGTAATTTACTTACATCATCTCTTTTTTATTAGCTATGATGTCATATTTGCCTCAGGACCGAAAGAGATTCTGAAGAAGTTCCAGCAAGCAAAAAGCAAAGTAGTTTTCTCAGCCGAGACATTGATTTATCCAGACCGACACCTGGAGACTAAATATCCACCTGTGACAAATGGTAAACGATTCCTGAGCTCCGGAGGTGAGGTGTACACTTCATGGCATCAAGTTCTTCTATATTTTTATTTTTAAATAACCAATTGGAAGATTTTTTACCTCATATTTATATGGTTTATTTTTTTTGTCGCACTGCATGCCAACCATTAGCCCTCCATCAGTCTATTGCCCCATCCTGTAGGGCAAAAGCCAGATGTCCTTCATGGATGCATCTGCAGTCATAACAACTGGGTTGTCCTGTCGTCAGGCAGCCCTTCAGTCGGCCGGATTCCAAAGTCCGGGTCCGGCTTCGGCTGATGTCGCACTTCACCCGACGTCATCTCTGTTGGTCTTCGGGTATAAAAGCATCAGCCGACGCCATTTTCTCCAGTCTTTCTTGCCGTGGCCAAGCAGAAGCTGTTCGCAAGTGCCGGTCGGTCGGATCCAGAGATTACTTCTACCGAATACTACTTCGAAGACTTCTAAAGCTAAGTACCCCGTTGGGGACTCTTTCTTGCCTCAGCCGATGTCAGAAAAAGTTAATAATTGTTTAACCTGTGGGAAACAAATACCTCATAAAGATTTCCACTCTTACTGCCTGCCTTGTTTAGGCCCAGCCCACGACGTAGCAGCCTGTTCGGCCTGTGCCTCTTTCAACCGACGAACGCTTAGGCGTCGGTCGGAGTTCGCAGAACAGTTTTTCGGTTCTGATTTTGCGTACATTATGCCGTCGGATCCTCCGACTTCGCATTCTGCTAAAAAACGCAAAGAAAAAGACCGACACTCGCGGTCCGCGGTTTCGGCCGAAACCATGGTTAAGCAAACCGCGAGTGTCTCGGTTTCGGCCGAAACCGAGAAAACTGATCAAAATACAGCTGAATCTATTTCTACAGCTGAGGCCCCTGCTACCACTCTTGAATCGGCCTCAGAAAATTTACCCACTACGGTGCTTACCACTGACTTATCAGACACCATTCCCTTGGATGTCTCTACCCCAGCACGTGGTGCTGCTAGGCCTCCAGCAGCCATGTCCATTAAGGCCTTCGCCAGGGCTAAAGCAGCCAAGACTACTAAAGCAGTGCCTGTTAAACCCCCCTCAACCAGGCCCTCTTCTAGTTCTCAAATGCTTACTTTGGCAGAAGATTTAATTTCATTAATTAGAGGATCTCAATCTCACCCAGACAGGGCCTCTCAGCCCCCAGAGAAGAGACCTAGGGCAGAGCCCCCTGAGCCAGTGTCCTCTGATGATTCTGCTGATGAATCAGACATAACTGACCAGCCAGAGGCTCCTTTCTCCAATTTTGAAGATTCTGATGCTGAAGAATCCATTCCAGCTGCTTCCCCACCAGAAGAATTCTCCTTTGGGGAAACCTTGCATGCCATGCGAGAACAGTTCCAATGGCAGCAACAGGATTTTTCAGACTCCAGAAAAAGACTTAGGACCTTTTTGCACCTTCCACAGCACAGGCCCTTAGCTATACCTCCTGTTCTCTCTGTGGTGGATGATGCTTTCAATGATGTCTGCTCCGCTCCAGATTCTTTACCCCCAGCCCCTGCCAAACCAGACAGATTTTACAGGGTTCCAGATACTCATCACCACCTTTACAAGGCCCCTCTTGCAGACCCCAAAACTATATCCCAGGGTCCCAAGGCAGTAGCCGCGACCATAGCTAAAAACCCTATTCCTTCTGAAAGGGAAGCAAGGTCATTAGACAGATGGGGTAAAAAGGTTTACACTTCAGCCACTCTCTCAGCTAGAGCTTTAAATTGTCAGTTTCACATGATACAATACCAAGAGTTTATGCTTGATCAGTTAACTAAAAAGCTAACCACTGATGAATCTCTTGATAAGAAATATGTATTAGAAATGGTAAATAACATACAGCAGGTTAGTAACCATTCTTTAAAATGTGGCTATGATGCACTGGAGGCTTCATTTAGATCAGCCATGACTGGCACAGTAATTAGAAGGCATGCATGGCTAAAGGAGCAAGCTCTACCGGATCATGTTAAATCTAAGTTGCTAGATGCTCCTATGGATAAGACAAGTTTGTTTGGTACACCTGCCCAGCAGGTTATGAAGAAAATGGAAGAAAAGGCAAAATCAGTCCAAACAGTTAAAGATTTCCTGCAGGTTCAACCCCAAGGTTTAGCAGGAACTGGCCTGCCAAAAATTGGTCCTTTCCTGACTCCACAAGACCCCAAAGGGGCAGGAATAGACGTTCCAGAGGCAGAAACCAATCCAGAGGAAGTACCTACAGAGGACGACAGTGGCAAGGTAACAACAGAGGCACAGACTCAACCTCTGCCACTACATCAACACAGCCACAGTGACTTAACCCTAAATCCGCCTACCAGGGAACAAATAGCAGCTCCTCTAGGCGGAAAGCTAACCTTATTTTCAAAAAACTGGCACCACATAACAAAGGACAAGTGGATTTTACAAACCATAGATCAAGGTTACCGTTTCCACTTCCACACTTTACCAGTCAAAAGAGGAATGCCAAATCTACCTCCAAATCAAAAAACAGAGGCTCTACAACAGATAATGGAGTTAGCAAACATGAGAGCTGTGGAAAAAGTGCCAGCAGCAGAGCAAGGAAAGGGGTTCTACTCCAGACTATTCCTTGTTCCAAAAAAGGAAAAAAGTTGGAGACCAATTCTCGACCTGTCCACCTTAAATACATACATCATTGTCCCAAAATTCAAAATGCTGACCCTACAGCAACTTCTTCCCATGCTGGGCAAGGAGTGTTGGCTGGTAACTCTAGATCTCAAGGAGGCATACCTGCACGTCCCCATTCGACCAATCTGCAGAAGATACCTCAGATTTCTTGCAGGATCAGAGCACTATCAATTCTCAGCATTGCCCTTTGGCTTATCTACTGCCCAGAGTATTCACAAAATGCCTGGCATCAGTAATCGCCCATTGCAGACTACAGGGAATTCAAATTTATCCATACCTGGACGACTGCCTGCTACAAGGAGACAACAAAAGCAAGCTGACAACAGATTTACAAAGGGTCATTTACTTGCTACAAGCACTGGGATACACAGTCAATCTTCAAAAGTCAAGACTGATACCATCCCAGACAAGGACTTTCCTGGGAGCGGAATTGGACACAGTAAGACAAATGGCATTCCTAACTACAGAAAAACAAAAAGATCTCCCTCTTTACTTCTTGGCACTAGCAAAACTGAACAAGTTAACAGCAAGAAAGGTACTGCAGGCCTTGGGTTTCATGGCATCATGCATAATCCTGGTTCCATTTGCCAGACTACATATGAGAAAACTACAGTGGTACCTAAAGAATTTATGGTCCCAACACAGACACAGCCTAGAAACGGAAATCCCACTAATACCATGCTTAAAACAGGAGTTCCTATGGTGGGCTCAGGCATGCCAGTCAAACCCAGGCCTGCCTTTCCGCAAAGGTCAAGCAAGCCAGACCATCACAACAGACGCTTCAGACCTAGGATGGGGAGCCCACATGCTGGACAAATGCGTACAAGGATTGTGGACACAGGATCAATTTCACCTACACATCAACCTAAAAGAAATGCTGGCAGTAAAACTGGCAATCCAAAAGTTCAGACCATTTCTCAAGGAAGGCCAGTTGATGATAAGGACAGACAACACCACAGTCATGTGGTACATCAACAAACAGGGAGGCACTCATTCTTACCCCCTATGCAGAATGACTTTGGAGCTGTGGAGCCTGGCACTCAGCTACAACATCCAGTTACAGGCAATATTTGTACCAGGAAAAGAAAACTCTCTGGCGGATATGTTAAGCAGGACCACATCGGATGCCCACGAATGGCAGCTGCACGCGGACATCTTCAAGACCATCTCGAAGAAATGGGGAATGCCTCAGATAGATCTATACGCATCCCTCTCAATCACCAGCTCAAAAAATTCTGCACAAGGACATTCCACCCACTAGCATGGAAAGTGGACTCACTCTCCTTCAGCTGGGAAGGCCTAACAGCATATGCATTCCCACCTCTTCCCTTGATACACAAAGTACTACTAAAAATCAAGGAAGAACGTCCAAGGATAATCCTGATAGCTCCAAACTGGCCAAGACAACACTGGTACCCACTGCTGAGGAGCATGTCTCGAACAATATGTGGCCAATACCCTGATGCCTTTGATGCTAACTCAGAACAACTACAGCACCATGCATCCAAACCTAAAACGTTGCAACTGACTGCATGGAACATCACATAGCAGCTGCTAATCCAGAACTTTCACAAAGAGTTAAAGACATTATTCTTGAAGCACGCAGGCCTTCAACAAGAAGGAACTATGCTGGGAAATGGAAAAGGTTTGTCATTTGGAGTTCTGAAAGAGGAAAAGATGTATCAAACATAGATATGCCTAACATTCTGGAGTATCTGGCGAACTACTTCATTCAGGCCTCTCCTACTCCTCCATCAAGATTCATGCATCAGCTATTTCAGCAGAATACAGCTTTGATCCACCTGTTTATTCACACCCTTTGCTCAGGCAGTTCCTCAGAGGAATCAAGAATGTAAAACCTCCAAGGAAACCACCATTGCCAGCTTGGGACTTAAACTTTGTGCTAGAAAAATTGACTCTATCACCCTTTGAACCAGCAGCAACAGCAAACCTACAACACCTGTCATGGAAAACTGCTTTCCTACTGGCAATTACTTCAGCGAGGAGGGTTTCAGAACTACAGGCCTTAATGGCAGTGCAACCCTTCCTAATCTTCCACCAAGATAGAGTGTCCATGAGGACTAATCCTACATTTATGCCTAAGGTGGTATCCAGAGTGTCTTTGAACCAGGCAATCCACCTACCTACCTTCTTTCCCAACCCACAAAACAGAGGGGAAAGAATTCTGCATACCTTGGATATACATAGACAGCTACGCTACTACTTGGACAGAACAAAAAATAGCAGAAAGACTGACCAACTTTTCGTAGCTTATGCAACAGGAAGGGAAGGAAAAGCTATCTCCAAACAGACAATCTCCAAATGGATAGGAAATTGCATACGATTCTGTTACTCCTTCCATGGAAAGCCAATTCCACAGAACATAAGACCTCATTCTACAAGGGCAACAGCCACTACCACAGCTTTCTTACGAGGAGTGGCTACCAAAGACATTATTGAGGCGGCTACTTGGACCTCCGTGCATACATTTGCCAAGCATTATAATTTACCTCTATATTCCAGATCCCGAGCAGGGTTTGCCACTGCTGTACTGCAAGGGATCCTAAACACACCATAATCTACTTTTATCCTCCTCCCCTAGTTGGCTATGGTATTCTACCCAGTTGTTATGACTGCAGATGCATCCATGAAGGACATAGTACAGTTTTGTACCTACCATAAATGTAGATGTCCGAACTGGATAGCATCTGCAGTCAGGATTACCCTCCCTCCTTCCCCTCTGTGGTACTCCTAGGGTGTTTACCCTCCTAATAGCTAGCTAGTGGGGGGGAGTCTTTCATGGTGTATTTGTTTGTATTTATGTACATACATGCTTATTTTTGTGTTTACCTCTATCTTTTGGAAACATTGGCATCTATCCAAAATTTTTAGCCTTCTACAGGGCTTCTGGCATCTGGGGCAAGAAACACTGAAGAAAATGGCGTCGGCTGATGCTTTTATACCCGAAGACCAACAGAGATGACGTCGGGTGAAGTGCGACATCAGCCGAAGCCGGACCCGGACTTTGGAATCCGGCCGACTGAAGGGCTGCCTGACGACAGGACAACCCAGTTGTTATGACTGCAGATGCTATCCAGTTCGGACATCTACATTTATGGTAGGTACAAAACTGTACTTTATCAGTCATAGTGACTTAGTGAGTGTGGCACTTAACTTTCTTTCAGGAGCTGATAAACACTGTCCTGTATGTGAGAGGCTGGCATACCTTTTTTTCTGTGGGTATACATGTTCCTGCACATGCCCAGTGAAGGCTGCCATGAGACCATGGATTGGCAGAGGAGTGTATATCCTCACATTCTGCATGCCATGCGTCTTTCATAGGTTCATAGGTTCATAGATTATTACTAGGCTAACTGTCTTTATGGACTATTTTAAGCCTAGCCAATTACCCCATGTAAGAATCAAACCCTGCACATTGGGTCTGTAAGGTAAACACCTTAACCATTATGCCAACCTCCCATCATCTCCCCTCCAGAAGGTGCCAACATTGCAATGGGCTAGAACACCTTCCTCCCCTAGGGTATGTGAAACAATGTGAGACATATCCTTCCTCCCCTGTTTGGCTCCTACAGCACGAGTTGCTAATCAGTCTTTCATAAGAGTCATAGTCACGGCTGCGTCCACCTACATGCCATGTAACAGGGCCACGTCATTTGTTTTTCATTGCTTTATATTCAGAAGCAGCTAACAGTATCTTGTATTTTTAAATTAAGTTTATTAGTCAGAACTGCTGCATTTATTGCCAGGTTGGTTCAGTTCTGTTCCAGTGTATCCTCAGCTGTTTTCTTGCTACAGTGGTGACATTATAGTTTAACCATGTTTATGTTATTTGTGGCAAGTGAGTTTTGTGTTTTTGTCCAACAAAAGTGAAGAATTAAGTTATTTAAATATGAAGGTGCTCATTCTCATAAAAGTCTACTCAAGCCACATAAAAGCAAATGAAGCAGAAACTTTGCAGTGTGGATGGTGTGGAGTTCACTCCTTGAAATATGTTACGTACCTAGTTCACTAATAAAAGTCAAACTAAAATACATAATACAGAATAGCAAAATAGTAGGTAGTCCACAGACGAGTTAAAAATGGAAAGGATATTCCATTTTTAACTCGACTTTGGACTACGTACTATTTTATTATTTTGTAGTACTTAGTTCAATTTTTATTAGTGAACTTAAGTGCCAAACTTATTTCAAGAGTGAACTTCACACCCTCCACACTGTCAAGTTTCTTCTTGGTTTGTTATTGACCCAGTATAGGTTGCATACTAGGTTTACTGAGACTTTGAGGGGTACCACGGATTTTTCTTTTTGTAAGTCATATAAATACATACCCAAGAGATATACCAGCATGTAAGGTGGTAGGGGGTAGTGGGTGAGTGATGGGGTGAATGAAATGTAGCAAAAGTGATATAACTTGAGCAATATACTTGTGTTAAAGCAAATACAAAAGTAGTAAATTATGGTATAAAAAGCATCTGTTGCTGTTTTGTTCTGTACAGTGACCAGGAAGAAAAGAATGGGGTATTAAGGAAGGGGCTTAAGAAGCATAAAAATGCTGAACTGAATCAGTTACTAAAGGAAAGGAGGTCATGGTAGCAAAGGTACATCTCAGCTGTCTCTGATTTTCAAGTATATCCCTTATTTTGAGTCAAATTTTAGCTCTGTCCCTCGTAATCCTTCTTAAAACTTATGACTTTTGGAGGAAAGGTGGTGAATTACACTTAATAAATAATGACAAGAGATATATGCTTCTTTTACTTCAGCAAATGTGTTCACATTCTCTTATTCTGCCACTGTCTCAAGTTAATAGTACTAAGATTTTAAAAGTGTCCTTGATAGTCCCTGATTTTTTTCGAGATTTGTCCCTGATTCTGATGAAAGATTTTAAGTAAGGTATGCTGTTTATCTTGCTAAACCTGTGCTTATTAGTGTAACATGGAAGAGTGATTAATTATATGTATAATGTATATCTAATTTTACGTACATATCATATGTACATCTAAACTTTATATGTCTTTTTTACATTGTCCGTTTGACTGCATGTGGTGCTTTTCTCTGCTGAAAACAGGATTCACTCAGTCGGACTTTCCCGGTAAACAAATGTGAATTTAAATAAGTAAATAAATTTGTCCCTGACTGGTTGAGAGCTATGGTAGCAAATGCCAAATATTAGGGAAAGACAGCTAAGCTAATGAAGCACTTTATAGCTACACTGAGGATGGAGAAAGATTGTGTTGAAGGTAGAAAGGAAGAGTGATGAGCAGAGGTTAGCGGTAACCAAGAATCCCCGAACACGTCCAGAGTGACAAGCAGAGGTTAGCGCTAACCAGGAATCCCTGAGCACGTCCAGAGTGAAGAGCAGATGTTAGCAGTAACCAGAAATCCCTGAGCATATCCAGATTGACAAGCAGAGTTTAGTGCTAACCAGGAATCCCTGAGCGCATCCAGAGTGACGAGCAGAGGTTAGCACTAACCAGGAATCCCTAAGCGCGTCCAGAGTGATGAGTAGAGGTTAGTGCTAGCTTGGGATCCCTGAGTGTGTCCTTTAAGTAAGAAGGGATGACGAGATGAAAGGCAAAAAGTCCCAAGTTGGGAGATGTGAAAATCAGCCTCGTCACAAAAGGGATGGGATGGGATGGATGGCCTCTTAAACTAACAAATGACAAAACATATGTGCATGATAAATTTAGTCCAAATGTCTAAGTTTAGTCCAAATATTTGAAGGAACTAAAAGCAAGTATCACAGGCATTTCTAAGTTTCTCTTTACAAAGTTGTAAGTAAGGGAAAAGAACTTCACTGTAAGGGAAAATCTACGTACTTTCCTTACTCAAGTAAAAAGAAGGAATAAAGGAAGAGAGGAAAACAACTGAGGAATATTTTGTGCTCAGCTAGTGAAAGACTCTGTACATAATGGGTATTATTGTCACTGGAGAGGAATCTGCAGAGGGAAAAGGGTTAGGCAGATAATTACAATTATGGATGAGGAAGTTCATGGAAAAATATTCCAAGGATATTCACACCTCCAGGCTAGTTGCCCAACACAATGCATCTGAAATTCTCCAGGTGCAACTAACACTAGGTAAGACTGCAATCCAAATTGTAGCTTGCTACAGATCCCCCACCATGCCCCAAGATTTTCACTACACCTTTCTAAACATACTGGAAAATATTAAGATACAACCAAACACCCTAATACTGGGTGGTTTCAACTTCCCTGCCATTAACTGGGAAAACTACTCGGGTACCAACTCCTTTTCCCAACGGTTCTTGGAATTCATAAATTCCAATGCCCTGGATCAACTAATCCATTGTCCCACCAGGGGCTCCAATATCCTAGACCTGGTCATTACCAACATGGGAGATAGATGCTCCACACAAGTGGTAACCTCCTCATTGGTCAGGTCTGACCATAAGCAAATCACCCTTGACATCCACATCCCACCCCCACCCCCCAGTAAGAAAACCTCCTTAAAAAACTTCTCCAAGGCCAACTTCATGCTACTGAAGTCAGAAGTGACAAACTTCACGACACCCATGCAGACGGGATCTGAAGGTTCGACTGCAGAATCCTACACTAAGGCACTGTACGAGCACATCCACTCATGCATGAATCGTGTCATCCCAAATAGAACCAAGATGCTGTTCTCCAAAAAAGGAAGACAATCTGGTGGTCCCCTGCTATAAACAAACTATACAACAGAAGGAAGAAACTGCTGCAGAAAAGAGGAAAATCCCAGGATGCAAAAAATTCCATCACCAGCCTCAGTAAGAAGCTGAGATCCCTCATAACATCTTCAAAAGCTAGTTACAAAAATAAAATTGCCAAAGATTCCAAAGATAACCACAAGGCATTCTATAGTTATGTCAATAATCTAAATGGCAATGCTCACATCTGCTCTGAGCTACAACAGAATGGCATTAAATATACTGATCCCAAGGATATTGCCAATATCCTGGCGATTTAGTGCTAACTTCACCCCCCCTCTCACCCCCTAAGGTAATCACAGCCACACAGGTAGAAACCTCACTCTCCAAAGCTAAGAATACAGCATCCATGGGACCAGATGACATCCCAGGCTGTGTACTACATGAACTACAAAATGAACTGGCACCTCACCTAAGTGTCATGTTTAATCATAGCATCACCTCAGACTTCGTGCCCACTGAGTGGCGCAGAGCTGCAGTTATCCCACTCCATAAGGGGGGATCCGCCTTGGATCCTGGGAACTACCATCCCATCAATCTGACAAGCCTGATCTGCAAGGACATGGAATGCATTATCATGGAACTTATAAACAAAGATATTGGCAACCTTCAAACATTGGACCCCACCCAGTTTGGGTTTGTGAAGGGCTAATCTTGTCTCCTGAATCTAATTGACTTCTTTGAATCAGTCTCCAGAGTTGTGAATGAGGGTAAGGCAGTCCACACAGCCTATTTGGACCTCGCAAAGGCCTTTGACACCATCCCCCACTCTGGAATCATAGATAAACTTAGTAAGCTGGGCATAAATCCCTACATCACTCGATGGGTTGCCATCTGGCTTACTGACAGAACCCAGAGTGTAAACGTAGCAGAATCCAAATCCAACTCCAGACAAGTGACAAGTGGAGTACCTCAGGGTTCAGTCCTGGGACCACTCTTGTTTGGCATCTACTTCTCTAAAGTACAGGCCAACACTAAGGGACTCTGGCTAACAAAGTTCGCAGATGACTGCAAACTGGGAGCCATTATTGTATCCCCAAATGATGTGGATATTCTACAAAAAGGCCTTAGAGAACAGATGCCTGGTGCCAGAGCCATGGGCTCAAGCTTAATGCCAAGAAATGTATAGTTATCCCCTTTGGAAAAAAACATGTACCCATGAATTGCCACATAGGTGACAGGTCACTAAACATCGAAAGTGTGATGAGAGGCTTAGGGACACAGGTGGACAGTGGTCTCACTTTCGATAACCACATCGCCACAACAGTCAGGAAATCCTTCTATGTGGCACACCTCATCACTAAGGGCTTCTCATCCAGAAAAAAGGTCATTGTCTCACTATACTCATCCCTGATTAGACCCATTATAGAGTATAATGTCCCGTTTGGTATGTACCTGACAAGATATCTGCAACAGCTGGAAAGATCACAGAAATACCTCACTAAAAGAATCACAGGCCTAAAGCAGATGCCATATGTTGAATGTCTAAAAAAACTCCAGCTATACTCTGTGGCATGTCGTCTACTCAGAGGCAATCTCTGCTTAACATACAAAGCCATGTCAAACCCTGAGCTGTTGGACATGCTCCACCTAAAGAAATCCCAATCCCTCAGAGCCACATGCTCCAGGGATCTAAACCTTGTCATCACAATGAACAAAACATGCTGGAGGGATAGGTTCCTGACCCAGAGACTCCCCTTACTCTGGAATAGACTGCCCATGCATGTTAAGCAGAGCGCCTCATTGGCCCTCTTCAAAAGGAACCTTGATGACTGGATGGGAGATAAGAAATTCACCCCGGGGAATCATGTCAGTCGCCCTGCTAGACAGGGGTCCAGAGAAGTAAGTATTGTGGGAAGAAATATCCAGAGAATTGTTATGGCTAGGCTTGCATAGGCCCTCGAGCCGATCGCCTAGTACCAACCTATGAACCTATAAAATGCAAAGACAACATTTACTGCATTGATGTTCAAATAAAATAAAAAGTTATTAATTTGTGTTAGCCTGTCTAATGTGGTATGGTCGATCACAGAAAATGAAATGCGACTAGTGTAGTTTAGATTCCAGCTAGGTGAATGGCTTCAAAAATGATTTAATTTGGCTGGTTTCATGGTATAGATGAGCAGAACCCTGACTATTCCCAAGTCAACCCATGCTTCAGAAAATGTACACAGTCAAGGTTTCACTCCACATATCTATTGTGGATATAAAAAAGCATAGGCCACCAGTATAGGTGTCATAATGGAAATTGCACTAGCTAATGTGGGAAGGTAGTCGGCACCTCAATGAAGAAATTCTGTGTCAGCCATGTCTGACAGCTTACTAGTGGCTGACTTTCACCTCCACTGCTTGACCAAAGAAGTATTGATGTACCTGAAGGAGGGAACCCACATGGGGTTATGTGGGGTGATAATGCCAGTGCAGTAAAAAACAGAATCTGGTTCAATAGGGTGGCAGCAGTGGTTGAGGCTGGTAAAGACCAAACTGTAACATGAAGTAAAATGAGTCAGTTTTTGGTGCTAGATTCCTGTGAAGAGAATTGAACTCTGAACTGCCATATGCAATGGGTTTTGTTTTCTGTTCCCTATTACTAAATACTATTACCTTGAAGTCACCACACTTCATTGCTACAATTCAAGAGTAAGAATAATTACCCCATCTGTTCATAATGTTTGGACTGAAACTTAAGTTCCATTTTTTCTGTAAATGACCAAACAGGTCTCAGGCTTGACTGGATATTCTCAAGAGTTTTAGATTGCCTGGGTAAAAGAATTCTTGCAAGGTAGATTTAAGTAAAAGCAATCCACCAGGAATGTTCACTTAATGGAATACTAATGTTTCCAATAATTTAAATATATTTAAAGAAAGATGATGTTGCAGAGAATCTGACAGGAAATTTGCACATCAGTGCCTAGTCAGGAAGCTCTGCACCAGTGTGAATATACTGTGTTGCTTGTGTGGAAAATGATGGAACTGCGTGCATCAGGGTTGGAGAAATATTCCGAACAATGTTAGCTTACATTTAACTCGGTACTGAATCCCACTACAAAGAAACTTAAAAAGAAAATACATAATGTGCAGAATAAAGGTAGCACATTTGTTTTTAATGCTCAGAAAAGTAAAGGGCAGTGTTTTACTGTATTTACCCCTTAACTTCGTGCTGAGAATTCTAACTTGCATCAACTGCTTTCTTGAACTCCCAGCATGTGTATTGTACATTAAAGGCTATGTGCTTTATTTGAAAAATAACTTGTGTAATCTTTAATGTGGTAAGTTAGGTTGGTGCCCCTCAACCGCTGCTCCTTTCTGGCTTTTAAAAGGGTTTCAGGGGATGAGGCACCAACCCCCTTATTAGCAGAACAAATGATAGTTAAAAGGGGGCAGGTTTAGTAAAACATTGGTATTTGCTCATTGTTACTTGGCTTTTATTTGTCTTGAGGAAGGCAGGGGCATGCTGAAGTGACATTTTCCTGGAATTGTAAGCTGTATAGTACAAACTAAGGGCAGCTGTTGTAAAACATTGCTGATTAGATGCCTGTGGGTTCTATTCCCACATCATCTGCTTGGCTTTCTGTTCCAATTCTGACTGTAATGCAGCATAAGCCAGATGTTACATTTCTCAGATGCCATCTGTCAGATGAGACTTTAAACATTGAAGTCCCAGTTGCCTAAGCCAGTAGTAGCTCAAGTGGATGTGTACAGTCCCACAGTATTTGTTAAAAAGAAGAGGGGTAAATGTTTGTAAGACAAAATACCATCATTTGATTCAACAAAATAAATTTATGTAAAGTTCCCTGGTTTCCTTGCCAAACTACTCTTAGTCATAACAAGTACTACTGTGGGTCTCCCTAAAAATTGGCCGTGTCTAGTGGGGGTAGCCCGGTCTACAAAAAAGTAACTAAGTAAATGGTAAAGATGGCTGAGGTACTGAGATTAACAAGGTGAAAGGGACTTAGAATGTTAGCTCAGATGACCTAAATGTTGACTGTGCAAAATGCAGATGAGAAGAATTATATTTTGGTACATGCAGGGAGTTTAATCTTTTGTAGAGAAAATGTTTCTACTCTGAAAGTCTACAAAGTACTATTTCCTGAATTAATTTTTAATGACTCCCCGCCTGTCCTAAGACGTAGAATGGGCAGGGTGATGTTCTTCGTGTTTCACTGTTGCAGTCATTACATTTGGGTTATCTGCCTGCAGGTAGCCCTCAGCCGGCTTGAATACCAGAGTCTTGGATTCCTATGTCGGATGCTGTCTCCTCTTCCATGACGTCAGGTCGTCAGGGGTATAAAACATGCAGCCGATGCCATTACATCAGTCTTTCTTGCCACGTGGTGCCCAAAGCAGAAGCAGTTCGGCCGACTCCTGAATTTCGTTTGTGAGTTTCAGAAGCGAAGTCTTCAAAAAAGCTAAGTACCCTGTTGGGGATCCTTTTTCTTCCTCTTAAACTAATGTCAGTAAAAGTCAACAATTGTCTTACCTGTGGAAAGCAACTACCTCATAAAGATTTCCATTCGTACTGCATTCCTTGCTTAGGCCCAGACCACGGCATCCCTCGCTGTCGGTTTTGTGCTTTATTTAACCCTCGAACTGTTCGTTGTCGGTCTGTTTTTACATCAAATTATTTTGGATCTCAGTTTAACTATCCAGAAATGTTGTCAGTAAGCCAGCCGACTACCAATATTCCGAAAAAATGTAAAAGATAAAGACAGAGACAGACCGCATAGGTCCAAAACTGCCGACGCCACTTCTGCTAAGCGAGTCGCCAGTTCACTGGTACTCAGTGAGGCGCTTTTGCAGCCCCTGATACCTGTTACTTCAGATTCGCAGGCCTCTGCTGAGACCCATTCGGAGTCCGGTATGCTGCGAGATGCTTCTTTGACTATGGAACCTGCGGATGTCTCTACCTTGGATGGGTCCGGAGCCGCTGTGCAGGCACCAGCTTCTGAGGGTGTATTCAGGCTTACAGACTTGCATTTCAAACTGATGCCGTCTTCTTCTTCAAGGCCTAAAACTCGACCCACGCCTAGAAAACCAACATCCAAACCGCATGGTCAGGCCTATATGCCTAAAAAACAAATGATAAGAATGGCTGAAGTCCTTATTACTTTAATTAGGGGAAGACAACCTTCCCCCTCTAAGAGAACTAGAACTGATTTTCCTTCTGATTCTTCAGATCAGGATTCTGAAATTTCTGATGTTCATCGTGTTTCACTGTTGCAGTCATTACACTTGGGTTATCCGCCGGCAGGCTACCCGCAGTCTACTCGAGTTCCAAAGTCTTGGTCCAGCGTCGGTTGCTGTCGCCTCTTCCCTGACGTCAGTGCGCCAGGGGTATAAAAGATGCAACTGATGCCATTTTCTTCAGTCTTTCTTGCCGCACGGTGCCCGAAGCAAAAGCAGTTCCCAAGTGCCAGTCAGCCTACTCCTGAGATTTTCGAAATTGAGTTTCAGAACCGAAGTCTTCAGTAAAGCTAAGTACCCCGTTGGGGAAAGTTTTTCTTGCTCCAGACCGATGTCAGTAAAAGTTAATAATTGTATCTCTTGTGGGAAGCAAATACCTCATAAGGACTTTCAGTCTTACTGTATTCCTTGCCTAGGCCCTGACCACGATGTTACTAGTTGTCGGTTTTGTGCTATATTCAATAAATGCACTATTAAACGTCGGTTTGATTTTGCTTTACATTATTTTGGCCAAAGGTTTCATTACATAATGCACTCGGAACAACCAATGACCGGAATTTATAAAAAACGCAAAGACAAAGAAAAGGACAGGCATCCGAGGTCCAAAACCGACGACGAAGCCTCTTCTAGGCCAGTTGCCAGTTCTCAGTGAGGCGCTTTCGCAGCCCCCAACACCCGCTACCTCAGAGCCACAGGCTGTATCCGACAGCCACATGGAGACACCGAGGCCTGTGGAAACTTAAGGTATTGGGCCTATGGAAACTATGCCCTCAGATGGGTCCGAAGCTGCTGAGCAGGCATCGGCTTCTGAGGGTGTTTTCAGACCTTCACAACTTACAATTAAGCCGACTACAGCAGCCAAGGCAAAGCCAAAAACACCATTAAAGACAAGGAAACAAGTACAGCATTCTACTGAACAGTCATCCATGCCAAAGACACAGATGCTTAAAATGACCGAAGACCTAATTACTTTAATTAGGGGTTCCCATCCCCCTCCTGACAAAAGGCCTAGGCAAGACACTGACTATGATTCCTCTGACCAGGTTTCTATTTCCTCTGATTCCTTTTCTGATCAGTGATATTCTCTCCCTCCCTATGAGGACTCTGATGCAGAAGAGTCTATACCTTCAGCCTGTCCGCCCGAGGATTATTCTTTTGGGGAAACCCTGCACACAATAAGGGAGCATTTCCAATGGGAGAGCCAGGATTATTCAGAATCCAAGAAAAGGCTCAGAGACTTTCTTTTATTGCCCTAGCACAGGCCCCTGGCTATTCCCCCTGTGCTTGATATTGTTGATGATGTTGTATCTGAATCCAGTCTGACTCCTGATTATTTACCCCCTGCACCAGTCAAGCCAGACAGGTACTACAGGGTCCCTGACTCTCTTAAATTTCTTTACAAAAACCCTGCTGCAGATCCAGAAACAATTTCTCAGGGTCCTAAAGGGGTTAAGGCTTCCACTGCTAAAAATTCTGTCCCCTCGGATAGGGATTCCAGAGCTCTGGACAGATGGGGAAAAAAAGGTTTACACTTCTGTTACTTTAGCTGTGAGGGCTTTAAATTGCCAGTTTCACATGCTTAAATATCAACAGTACCTCATGTCATTGTTAAAACAGAAAATGGTTTCAAACTCAGAAAGTCCTGACAGTAAGGAAATGCAGGATTTATTGCATGCAGCTGAACAAGTGGGAAAGCATACTTTACAATGTGGTTTTGATTCATTAGAGGCTTCTTGTAGAGCCACAGTTACAGGCTCTGTTATTCAAAGGCATGCTTGGTTGAAAGAACAAAGTTTACCTGACCATGTTAAAGTAAAATTATTGGATGCTCCACTACAGCATGATACTTTGTTTGGTGTTAAGGCAGAAGAGGTATTAAAGAAAATGGAGGATAAAGCAAAATCAATGCAGACAGTAAAGGATTTCTTACAGGTCCAACCACCAAGGTTTAGCAGAAACTGGCCTTCAGAAAATTGGTCCTTTCCTGTGTCAGACAGGCCACAAAGAGGCAGATACAGATGCGCAAGAGGCAGATCTCAGCCCCAAGGCTCCTACAGACCTAAATAATGGGGTGCTTCAGCCCCCAAAGGAGGGGAAGACAAATCACAACCTTATAAGAAACAGTCCCAATGACTTCCCTCTACAGATGCCAAGCATTTACCTTTTGGCAGCACCCCTAGGGGGAAAGCTAGCACTTTTCTCAAAAAATTGGCACATAATCACCCAGGACAAATGGGTACTGAATATTGTTTCTCAGGGTTACAGGTTCCACTTTCACACGCTTCCAAAATCAAAAGGTATGCCGGACCTGCCACAAAACCAATGGGCAGAGGCGCAAAAACAAATTGCTGCTCTCATGGACATGGGAGCTATTCAAAGAGTACCACAGCAAGAACAGGGGCAAGTATTTTATTCAAGATTTTTCTTAGTACCCAGAAAGGGCAAAGCCTGGAGACCAATACTGGACCTGTCAATCTTAAATACTTTCCTGGATGTTCCAAAATTCAGAATGTTAACACTACAGCAACTTCTACCCATGCTGGGCAAGAAGGCTTGGCTAGTTACGTTGGACCTCAAGGAGGCATACCTGCATGTCCCAATCAGACAATCTTGCTGAAGATACCTCAGATTCATAGCAGGCTCAATGCATTACCAATTCTCTGCACTGCCCTTTGGCTTATCTACTGCACCCAGGGTCTTCACAAAATGCCTGGCACCAGTAATTGCATTTTGCAGACAAAAAGGAATTTGCACAGTACAAAGACAAAATGATCGATTTTAACAATTGGCTAAAATTTTGGTGTCATTCAAAGGGGATCCAGTGTCTGTCAACCTGGGATGACATGCTCGACAAGCCACGTTGCTTCGCTAGGGACGGCTTGCACCTGTCACCACTGGGCTTTCGGATATTGGCAAAGGCTCTTGCCACCCCCATAGTGCCTTTTTTAGGCAAGGCTCAAAAGTCAAACCCACCCCCATAGACAGCACAAGGAACAAGAAACTAAGGGTAATGCTGCTAAACGCCAGAAGTCTTAACCTCAAGATGCATGCACTCGAAGCTCTCCTCAGTATGGAGAACATCGATATCTGTGCAGTGACAGAAACCTGGTTCAAGGCTCCAGAGAGCACCCCAGCACTACCAGGCTATACCTCATATCATGCTTTTCGGCCCCAAAACCCGGACCGAACCACAAAAGGAGGGGAGTTTCCATATTTATCAAGGATATCCACACCTCCAGGTTAGTGGCATTGCACAAAGTATCAGAGACCATCCATGTGCAACTAACAGTGGGAAAGACTGCTTTTCAGTTTATAGCATCCTACAGACCACCCTCTCAAAGTCAGGAATCCCACTCGGCTTTCCTGAAAACATTGGAGAACATGAAGATCTCTCCGAACACCATTATATTGGGCGACTTCAACTACCCAAACATTGACTGGGAGCACTACTCAAGCCCCAGCACCTTAGCCCAAAGGTTCCTGGAAGTTATAAACTCAAATGCTATGGAACAACTAGTCACCACTCCCACAAGAGGGGACAACATACTAGACCTGATCATTACCAACATGGGGACTCTATGCTCCACACCAGAAGTATATCCCTCATTGGTAAGATCAGACCATAAATTAATTTCACTGGATGTCCACATCCCGACCCCACCCCAGCCCAGAAAACCACAGTGAAAAACTTCTCAAAGCGAACTTCTCACTTCTCAAAACCGAAGTGGAATCCTTCAAGGCCCCAGGGCCAGTGGAAACTATGGCCCAAACTGCAGAATCCTATATAAACGCATTCTACGGACATCTCCAGGAATGCATGGATCATGCTATCCCAAACAAAACCGAGACCCAATCATCCAAAGGCAGGCGTCCAGTCTGGTGGACCCCTGCCATAAATAAACTGTACAACAGTAGGAGGAAGCTACTACATGATAGAGCAAAATCCCTAATAGATAAGGCATCTCTGATCAGTACTAGCAAAACATTACGATCCCTCATAAAATCCCCCAAGGCCAGCTTCGAGAGAAAAATTGCACAGGACACCAAAGACAATCATAAGGCTTTTTTCAGTTATGTTAGAAACATGGGATGCAACTCCCAGACTTGTTCTGATTTGATTCTAAATGACAAAAAATACACTGAACCCACAGACATCGCCAATATCCTGGTAGACAGGTTCAGTGCAAACTTCTCCACCCCCTCCCCCCCAAAAGAGCAAGTATCTATCCCGGCAGAGGGCTGCCTCCCAAACATCTCTGATGCTCAGGTGAAGGCTGCCCTCTCCAAAGCAAAAAACACTGCTTCCATGGGACCAGATGGCGTCCCAGGTTGCGTCCTACATGAACTCCAAGAGGAACTAATCCCTCAAATAAAACAGCTATACAATCTCAGCCTCACTACAGGATATGTGCCCACAGAATGGCATACAGCAACAGTGGTCCCACTCCACAAAGGTGGAGCCTCACGGACCCTGAAACTATCGCCCATAAGCCTGACTAGCTTAGTCTGCAAGGCTATGGAGAGGATCATCATGGAGCTCATAAACAAAGACATTGGGGACCTACAGACACTAGATCCTACCCAGTTCGGCTTTGTCAAGGGCAGATCCTGCCTTTTGAACCTGGTTGACTTCTTCGAAACAGTCACCAAAGCCATAGATGAAGGAAAGGTAGTCCACACAGCCTATCTGGACCTTGCAAAGGCATTTGACACAATACCCCACTCGGGCATCATAGATAAGCTATCCAGCTTAAATATAAACCCCTGTGTCACAAGATGGGTCACAAACTGGCTCAAAGACAGAACCCACAGAGTGAGAGTTGCTGGAGCCATGTCAGACTCGAAACCGGTCACAAGTGGCGTCCCACAGGGTTCTGTCCTGGGACCACTCTTGTTCTGTATATACTTTTCCGAGGTACAGACAAACATGGGAGGACTATGGCTCACCAAGTTCGCAGACGACTGCAAACTGGGCGCCATAATCGACTCTCCAGCTGACACAAACATCCTTCAAAAAGGTCTCACAGAGACAGATAACTGGTGCCAGCGCCATGGTTTAAAGCTAAATGCCAAAAAATGTATAGTCATACCCTTTGGCAAAAACAATGTGCCCACAAATTACCACATAGGCGGAAACCCATTAAGTACAGAGAAAGTTATTAGGGACCTGGGGACCCAAGTTGATTGCAATCTCTCCTTTGAAAACCACATTGCCAAAGTGGTTAGAAAGACCTTCTACATAGCCCACCTCATCACGAAGGGTTTCACATCTAGATCAAGGGAGGTAATCGTGCCCCTTTATTCATCCCTCATCAGGCCCATCATAGAATACAATGCCCCTTTTGGGATGTACCTTACCCGACACCTGCAGCAATTAGAAAGACCCCAAAAGTATCTCACCAAGAGGATCAAGGGTCTCAAACAGATGCCATATGCTGCTCGGTTAAAAAAATCCAGCTCTACTCAGTTGCATACCGCCTACTTTGAGGCGATCTATGCCTGACATACAAAGCTATGTCAAATCCAGAATTAATGGACATGCTCCACCTCAGTAAATCTAAATCCCTTAGAGCCACACGCTCGAGGGACTTGAACCTCAGCACAGAAATAAATAGAACTTGCTGGAGGAACATCATAACCCAGAGGCTCCCTTCGCTCTGGAATAGAATTCCAGTTCATGTGAGGCAGAGCACCTCACTGAATCTCTTCAAGAAGAATCTCGATAGGTGGATGGGGGATCGTAGGTTTGTCCCAGGGATTACTCCCGTGTCACTATTAGACAGAGGCACAGTAAACTAAACCTTAAAAAGGGCACAGTATACTCAAATCAAGGGGTGGCGTAAGCCATACAGAATCAGGCTAGGCTTATAATTGCCCCAGGGCAGATAGCCTAGTATGAACCTATGAACCTATGAACCTATGAACCTATGAATTCAAATATATCCCTACTTGGACGACTGCCTTATTCAAGCAGAGAGCAAGGACATTCTACTAGAGCATCTGGCATTTGTAAAAAGATTGCTAATTTGCCTAGGGTACGCAGTAAACAAAAAGAAATCAAAACTAGTGCCCTCTCAAGAGATAATATTCCTGGGTGCAAGCTTAAATACAACTGCCCAGATGGCTTATCTCACGCCAGACAAACAAAGGCAACTGACTCATTAATTTCATCTGATGGCAACAAAGACCCAGCTCCCTGCAAGAAAAATTCTGCAGGCCCTGGGCTTCACGGCGTCCTGCATTCTACTAATTCCATATGCAAGACTGCAAATGAGGAAACTACAATGGTATCTAAAAAGTGTTTGGACTCAACATTGTCACAGCTTGGCGACAGTCATAACTTTAATTCCCTGCCTACAACAGGAGTTTTGATGGTGGTCCCAGGCCTGTCACCACAACAAGGGACAGCCATTCACCTTACCCACAGCCAGGCAGACAATAACAACGGATGCATCGGATTATGTCTGGGGGGCTCGTATGGCAGGAAAATGTATTCAGGGCACATGGCCCAAGGAACAAATGCACAACACATCAATCAGAAAGAGATGCTAGCAGTACAGAATGCCCTGACAGCTTTCAAGGACCTACTACATCCAGGACAACTACTAATAAAGACAGACAATACCACAGTTATGTGGTACAAAAACAAGCAAGGGGGCACACATTCCTATCCCCTATGTAGGCAAGCCATGACTTTGTGGAACACAGCACTGACCTATCAGGTACATCTGCAGACACAATTCCTGCCAGGAACAAAAAATACACTGGCAGACGAACTAAGCAGAAATCTCATGGACCCTCACGAATGGAAACTAAATCCACAGGTGTTGAGCATGATAACAAGGAAATGGGGACGCCCAGACATAGATCTTTTTGCCTCCCCTCACAATTGCCAACTACAAAAATTCTGCACAAGAACTTATCACTCTCAAGCATGGAAAGTGGATGCTCTATCATTCAGCTGGAAAGCACTGACAGTCTATGCCTTCCCTCCAATGCCTCTTCTTACCAAGGTGCTCCTAAAAGTCAGACAAGAAAGGCCAAAAATGATCCTGATTGCTCCAGACTGGCCACGCCAGCACTGGTACCCAATCCTAAAGAGCTTGTCTCAGGGCCCAGCTTGGCCTTTACCTCAAATTCCTCATCTTCTGACTCAACAAAACAATCAGTTTCTGCACAGTCAACTCAGAAACTTAAATCTGGCAGCATGGCAGATAATGTAGCCACTCAGACTGCACCTCTCTCTAAAGCTGTTATGGATGTCATTTTAGAAGCCAGGAGGTCCAGTACTAGGAAATCTTATGCAGAAAAATGGAAGAGATTCTGTGCTTGGAACCAGGCACAAGGGCTCAAACCACTTGTTCCAAATATACCTCAGATTTTACAATACCTTACTGAGATGTTGGACAAAGGCCTAACTTTCTCATCAATTAAAATCCATGCCTCTGCCATTTCAGCTCATTACAATACGGAACCTCCTATTTTTTCACATCCTCTACTAAGACAGTACCTCAGAGGGGCAAAAAACATAAGACCCCCAAGGAGAGCACCAGTACCAACTTGGGATCTCAATTTTGTTTTAGAAAAACTCACTGCCTCCTTTTGAACCAGCCAGCACAGCTGATACAAAATTCTTATCATGGAGAACTGCTCTGCTCCTACCAATAACTTCAACAAGAAGAGTATGAGTTACAGGCATTAATGGCTGTGGAACCTTTCATTATTTTTCACCAGGACAGGGTTTCTGTTAGGACAAGCCCAACATTCATGCCAAAAGTAGTTTCCAGTGTGGCCCTGAACCAAACCATTCATTTACCAACTTTCTACCCAAATCCCCAGAATAAAGGGGAGAGACTTCTGCACGCTTTGGATATACACAGACAGCTATGATTCTACTTGGACAAAACAAAAGCTTTCAGAAAAACTGAGCAACTGTTTGTAGTCTATGCTGCAGGATCACAAGGAAAACCTATCTCAAAGCAGACAATTTCAAAATGGATAGGACACTGCATCCGCTTCTGTTATGCACAACATGGCAAGTCAGTGCCTAAGGTCATTAGGCCACATTCTACCAGAGCAGCAGCCACTTCAGCAGCCTTTCTCAGAGGAGTACCAACCAAAGACATTTTAGAAGCTGCAACCTGGAGCTCAGTGCACACTTTCACCAAGCACTACCACTTACCTCTCTACTCTAAATCCAGAGCAGGCTTTGCCACTGCAGTCCTGCAGGGCCTTTTAGCCTCTCCAAATCCAATTTAGACCCAGCCGCCCAACCTCAGCTTTGGGATTCAACCCAAGTGTAATGACTGCAACAGTGAAACACGATGAACATAGTACAGATGTTCATCGTGTTACCCTGCTGCAGTCATCACACTTGGGTTATCCTGTTGTCAGGCGGTCCCGCAGTCGGCCTGAATTCCAAAGTCTTGGTCCAGCGTCGGTTGCTGTCGCTTCTTCCCTGACGTCAGTGCGCCAGGGGTATATAAGAGGCATCCAACACCATTTTCTTCAGTCTTTCTTGCCATGCGGTGCCCGAAGCAGAAGCAGTTTGCAAGTGCCGATCGGCCGACACCTGAGATTTTCGAATTGAGTTTCAGTCCGAAGTCTTCAAAGCCAAGTACCCCGTTGGGGAAACTTTTCTTGCCTCAGTCCGATGTCAGAAAAAGTTAACAATTGCATTTCTTGTGGGAAGCAAATACCTCATAAGGACTTTCATAGGTTCATAGGTTCATACTAGGCTATCTGCCCAAGGGCATTTATAAGCCTAGCCCATAGTTATGTGGCTTTCGCCACCCCTTTAGTTTGAATAAAAACTATGCCTATCATTTTGCTGTGCCTCTGTCAAGCAGTGACACTGAAGTAATCCCTGGGGTATATCTGCAATCTCCCATCCATTGGTCAAGATTCCTCTTGAACAAGGCCAGAGAGGTGCTCTGCCTCACATGTACCGGGATTTTGTTCCACAGCATAGGGAGTCTCTGGGTGATGAATCTGTCCCTCCAGCACGTTCTATTTATAACCGTGTCAAGGTTTAAGTCTCCGCCCTTGTGGTTCTGAGGGATCTAGATTTTTGAGGTGAAGCATATTCATCAAATCTGGGTTTGACATGGCCTTATATGTCAGGCACAGGTCACCTCTGAGCAAGCGGTATGAGACTGAATAGAGCTGGAGTTCTTTCAGTCGGGCAGCATAAGACATATTTTTGAGACCCTTTATCCTTTTGGTGAGGAACTTTTGGGGCCTTTCAATCTGCAGCAGGTGTCTGGTCAGATACATTCGAATGGGGCATTGTACTCAATCATAGGTCTAATGAGTGATGAGTACAGGGGACGATGACCTCCCTTGATCTAGATGTGAATCCCTTCATGATCAGGTGGGTGATATAGAAGGTTTTCCTAACTACTTTAGCAACATGAGTGTCAAACGAAAGGCTACTGTCAACCTGGGTCCCCAGACCCCTGATGACTTTTTCTGTGCTCAGTGGATTGCCACCTATATGGTAGCTAGGGGTAACCTTGTTTTTCCCAAGGGTATGACTATGCATTTTTGGCGTTTAACTTCAGGCCATGGCTCTGGCACCAGTTATCCGTTTCTGTGAGGCCCTTCTGGAGGATATCTGTGTCAGATGTGTTTTCGACTATGGCCAGTTTGCAGTCATCTGCAAACTTTGTCAGCCATAACCCTCCTGTGTTTGCTTGTACTTCAGAAAAGTAGATGCCGAACAAGAGTGGACCCAGGACTGAGCCCTGTGGGACACCACTTGTGACAGGCTTTGAGTCTGACATGGCTCCAGCAACTCTGACCCTGTGGGTTCTGTCACTTAGCCAGTTTGCAACCCATCTTGTGATGTATGGGTTTACATTCAAGCTGATGAGTTTTTCGATGATACCTGAGTGGGGTATTGTGTCGAAGGCCTTTGCCAGGTCGAGGTAGGCTGTATGGACTGCCTTTCCCTCATCAATGGCCTTGGTGACTGTCTCAAAAAAGTCAACCAAGTTTAAGAGGCAGGATCTGCCTTTGACAAAGCCAAACTGGGTTGGATCCAAAGTCTGCAAGTTCCCTATGTCTTTATTTATGAGTTCCATTATGATCCTCTCCATGGCTTTGCAGATAAGGCTTGTCAAGCTAATGGGGCGGTAATTTCCAGGGTCTGTGGAGGCACCACCCTTATGAAGTAGGACCACAGTCGCCGTGCGCCACTCCTTGGGTATGTATCCTGAGGTGAGGCTAAGATTAAACAGCTGTCCTAACTGTGGGTTTAATTCCTCGTTGAGTTCGTGAAGCACACAGCCGGGGACACCATCCGTCCCATGGATGCTGTGTTTTTGCCTTAGTGAGGGCAGTTCTCACCTGGGCGTTGGAGATGTTTGGGGGCTACAATCCTCTGGAATAGATATCTCTCCTTTGGGGACGGGAGTTTGCACTGAACCTGTCAGCCAGTATGTTGGCAATGTGTGTAGGTTCAGTAATTTTCACATCATTTTGAACTAATTCTGAGCATATCTGGGAGTTTCCTCCTAGGTTTCTAACATAGCTAAAGAAGGCCTTATGATTCTCTTTAGAGTCCTTGGCGATTTTTCTCTCAAAATTTGCCTTGGATGATTTTATGAGAGCTCTTAGTTTTTTACTTATAATGATCAAAGGTGTCTTACCTTTCAAGGATTTTGCTCTATCTTGTAGTAGCTTCCTCCTTTTGTTGTAGGGCTTGTTTATGGCTGGGGTCCACCAGACTGGATGCTTGCCTTTGGGATTGCCTGATCCATGCAGTCCTGTAGGTGCTGGTAGAAGGCATTTGTAAGTGATTCAGCGGTTTGAGTAATGTTTACCACTGGCTCAGGGGCCTTAAAGGAGACCACACTAGTTTTTAGAAGTGTGAAATCGGCTTTTGAGAAGTTTTTCACTGTGGTCTTTTTTGTTTCAGGTGGGGGTGGGATGAGGACCTCCAGCGAGATTAGTTTATGATCTGATCTCACCAGTGAGGGTATACTCGGTGTTGAACATTTTGATCCCATGTTCGTGATGATGAGATCAAGTATGTTTTCTCCTCTTGTGGGGATGGTGACTAGTTGTTCCATGGCATTTGAGTTTATGAACTCCAGGAATCTTTGGGTTAGAGTGTTCGGCTTGAGTAGTGTTCCCAGTCTATATTAGGGTAGTTGAAGTCACCTAGTATGATGGTGTTTGGAGATACATTTATCCCTCCAATGTTTTCAGGAAGGCCATGTGAGGTTCCTGAGTTTGAGAGGGTGGCCTGTAACATGCTACAAATTGCAGAGCAGTCTTGCCTATGGTTAATTGCACCTGGATGGTCTCCGATGCATCGCGTTGCCACCAACCTTGAGGTGTGGGTGTCCTTTATGAATATGGACACCCTCCTTTCTTGGTGTTGTCCGGATTTTGGGGCCGAACGCATGATATGAGGTGAAACCTGTTAGTGCTGGGGTGCTCTCAGGAGCCTTGAACCAGGTTTCTGTCACAGCACAGACATCGATGTTCTCCATATTGAGAAGGGCCTCGAGTGCGTGCATCTTGAGATTGAGACTTCTGGCATTGAGCAGCATTACCCTTAGTTTTTTTCCTTTTTGGTGTTCTAGGGTGGTAGGTTTAGAATTTGAGCCTTGCCTAAAAAAGGCACTATGGGGGTGGCAAGAGCCTTTGCCAATATCCGGAAGCCCAGGGGTGACAGGTGCAAGCCATCCCTTGCGAAGCAGCGTGGCTTGTCCAGCATGTCATCCCAGGCAAACAGACATTGGATCCCCTTTTTATATACCTTGCCTAGGCCCAGACCACGACTTCACTGGTTGTCGGTTTTGTGCTAGGTTCAATAAGCGAACTATAAAGCGACGCTTTGATTTCGCATGACACTACTTCGGTAGGAAATTTAATTACACTATGCCGTCGGAGCAACTGACTACCAGCGTGCATAAAAAACGCAAAGATAAAGACAGGCAGCCTAGATCCAAGCCAGACTCCGAGGCCTCGGCTGGGCCGGTCGCCGGTTCTCCGGTTTTCAGTGAGGCGCCTACGCAGCCCCTGGCTACCGCTGAATTGGATCCCCAGACCGCTTCAGATTCTCCAGCAGAGAGTTCTAGGCTGATGCAGCCATTTTCTTTAGGCCCTACCGACGACATTGCAGAAGGAGAAGCCGGTGCTGTAGAAACACCTTCGGTTTCTGAAGGTGTCTTCAGACCGACTACTCTCACCATAAAATCTTATGCTAAGCTTAAGACTCCTCTAAAACCAAAAAAGACTGCACTTCAGTCTCCAGTTCAAGGCCCCATGCCTAAGAAACAGATGTTAAAATGGCTGAAGATTTGATTTCTTTAATCAAGGGTTCCCAACCACCACCCCCCCCCCGACAAAAGGCCTAGACAAGAGGAGGATTATGCCTCCTCTGATCAAGTGTCTGTTTCCTCAGGCTCCTCTGAGTAACAGGATTACTCCTTTCCCCCTTATGAAGATTCTGATGCTGAAGATTCCATTCCCACAGCTTCTCCCCCTGAAGACTATTCCTTTGGGGAAACCTTACATACCATGAGGGAACATTTCCATTGGGAAGGTCAGGACTACTCCGACTCAAAGAACAGGCTCCGAGAGTTTCTTTTACTCCCAAAGCACAGACCACTTGCTATCCCCCCAGTTTTAGACATTGTGGATGATGTTTTCTTAGAATCTAGTTTAAATCCAGATTCTCTGCCTCCTGCTTCAGCCAAACCAGATAGATACTATAGAGTGCCTGACTCACACAAATTCCTTTACAAAAGCCCTGTTGCTGATCCAGAGAAAATCTCCCAGGGTCCCAAAGGGGCTAAGGCTTCTATGGCTAAAATTCCTGTACCCTCTGAAAGGGACTCCAGAGCACTAGATAGGTGGGGGAAGAAGGTTTACACCTCAGCTACTATAGCTATGAGAGCACTAAATTGTCAATTTCACATGCTTAAATACCAGCAGTTCCTAATGTCTCAAATAAAACAAAAGATGGGTACGCACCCTCAACAGCCTGAATTCAAGGAAATGCAGGATCTGTTGCATGCAGCTGAACAGGTGGGAAAACATACTTTACAATGTGGTTTTGATGCCTTGGAAGCTTCCTCTAGAACAGCTGTTACTGGGTCTGTTATACGTAGGCATGATTGGTTAAAGGAACAATCTCTGCCTGATCATGTTAAAGCAAAGTTACTAGATGCACCCTTACAGCAGGATGTCTTATTTGGGGTTAAAGCAGAGGAGGTTTTAAAGAAAATGGAGGATAAGGCAAAATCTATGCAGACGGTCAAAAATTTCTTACAGGTACAGCCCCCACGCTTCAGCAGAAATTGGCCAACAAAAAATTGGTCCTTTCCAGCTTCTGACAGACCACAGAGGGGTAAATACAGGCGCCCAAGGGGCAGAGGACAAACACAAATCCCTTACAAACCTCGCCAATGGGGCACTGCAACACAGACGGGAGGAGAAGACAGGTCCCAAACTACTAGAAGCAAACACAATGACTTAAACCTCAAACTGCCGAGCAAAACTCTCTTGGCAGCTCCCTTCGGAGGAAAATTGTCACTTTTTGCAGACAACTGGCGCATCGTCACAAAGGACAAATGGGTCCTAGACATTATTTCACAAGGATACAGATTCCATTTCCACACCTTGCCAAGGATAAAAGGAATGCCAAACCTGCCACAAAATCAATGGGCAGAGGCACAAAAACAAATTACATCTCTCATGGACATGAGAGTCATTCAACTGGTACCTACACAGGAGCAAGGCCAAGGATTTTACTCAAGGCTCTTTCTAGTTCCCAGAAAGGACAATGCTTGGAGACCCATTCTGGACCTTTCAATTCTAAACACCTTCTTGCAAGTACCCAAATTCAAGATGCTAACACTACAGCAGCTTCTTCCCATGTTGGGCAAGAAAGCTTGGCTAGTAACGTTGGACCTCAAGGAGACATACCTGCATGTCCCTATCAGACAAAATTGCAGAAGATACCTCCGTTTCATTGCAGGTTCAACCCATTACCAATTCTCTGTACTGCCCTTTGGCTTATCTACTGTGCCCAGGGTCTTCACAAAATGCCTGGCACCAGTAATTGCATACTGCAGACAAAGAGGAATTCAAATATACCCATACCTGGACGACTGCCTCATCCAAGCAGAAAGCAAGGACATTCTCTTACAACATTTGGCTTTTGTAAAACACCTTCTAAGTTGCCTAGGGTAAACAGTAAACAAAAAGAAATCAAAACTAGTACCCTCACAAAATATGACATTCCTGGGTGCCAGCTTGAATACAACGGCCCAGATGGCTTATCTGACGCCAGACAAACAACTACAACTAACTCAATACTTCAGAACAATGGCAACAAAGACCCAACTCCCTGCAAGAAAAATTCTGCAGGCCTTGGGCTTCATGTCTTCTTGCATACTACTAATACCATTTGCAAAACTGCATATGAGGAAATTACAATGGTACCTAAAAAGCGTATGGACTCAACACAGCCACAGCTTGGAAACAATGATACCTCCCATTCTCTGCCTTCAACAGGAGTTTCTATGGTGGTCACAGGCATGTCTCCTCAACAAGGGTCAGCCTTTCACCTTACCCCCAGCCAGGCAAACTATGGCAACAGATGCATTGGACTATGCCTGGGGGGCACACATGGCAGGACGGTGCGTTCAAGGCATATGGACTGCAGATCAAAGGAATCTGCACATCAATCAAAAAGAAAAGCTAGCTGTACAGAATGCTCTGACAGCCTTCAAGGACCTCTTACATCCAGGACAGCTTATCATAAGGACAGACAACACCACAGTAATGTGGTACATAAACAAACAAGCGGGTACACACTCCTACCCTGTATGCAGGCAAGCAATGACCTTGTGGAACACAGCACTGGCTTACCAAGTTCAATTACAAGCTCAATTCCTGCCAGGAAAAAAGAACACATTGGCAGACGACCTAAGCAGAAACATCATGGATCCCCACGAGTGGAAACTGGATCCACAAGTATTTGCAATGATAACTCAAAAATGGGGGCACCCAGACATAGACCTGTTTGCCAGCCCCCAAAACTATCAGCTAACAAAATTTTGCACAAGGACTTTTCACCATCAAGCTTGGAAAGTGGACGCACTCTCATTCAGTTGGAAAATGCTGACAGTATATGCCTTCCCTCCTTTACCCCTTCTCACAAAGGTGCTGCTGAAAGTCAGGATGGAGAGACTCTGAATGATACTCATTGCCCCAGACTGGCCACGCCAGCACTGGTACCCACTATTAAGGAATATGGCCCAGGGCCCACCATGGATTTTACCACAAATTACTCATCTGCTCACACAGCAAGACAGTCAGATTCTACACAGCCAGCTCAAAACCTTAAACTTGGCTGCATGGCAAATCACCTAAGTAACCAGCCAGCTCCTCTTTCACAAGCTGTTATGGATGTTATTCTGGAGGCCAGGAGGCTCAGCACCAGGAAAGCCTACTCAGATAAATGGAAAAGGTTTTGCACCTGGAACCAAGATAAAGGCCAAAATACCCTTCAGCCGGACATACCTCAGATTCTACAATATTTAACTGAGATGTTACACAAAGGGCTTTCTTTTTCATCTATTAAAATCCATGCCTCAGCTATTTCAGCTCACTACAACACGGATCCTCCCTTATTTTCACATCCACTCCTAAGGCAGTTTCTCAGAGGGGCCAAAAACATTAGGCCTCCCAGGAGAGCACCAACACCTACTTGGGACCTCAATTTTGTTCTGGAAAAACTTACGCTACCTCCTTTTGAGCCAGCTTTCTCAGCTGACTTAAAGTTTATATCATGGAAGACTGCCCTGCTGCTAGCAATTACTTCAGCCAGAAGAGTCTCAGAGCTTCAGGCACTAATGGCAGTAGAGCCATTCCTCATTTTTCATCAAGACAGAGTTTCTCTATGAACTAACTCCTCCTTTATGCCTAAGGTGGTATCCAGTGTGGCTCTAAATCAAACCATCCATTTACCCACCTTCTTTCCAAATCCACAGAACAAAGGAGAAAGACTCCTTCATTCCTTGGACATTCACAGACAGCTACATTACTACTTGGATAAAACTAAGGTTTTCAGAAAATCTGACCAGCTTTTTGTATCCTATGCTACAGCGTCACAAGGAAAGGCTATCTCAAAACAGACCATTTCCAAATGGATAGGACATTGCATACATTTTTGCTACACCCACCATGGAAAACCAGTTCCTGCTAGCATAAGGCCCCACTCTACCAGGGCAGCAGCTACATCTACAGCCTTCCTCAGGGGGGTGCCAACCAAGGATATTCTGGAAGCTGCAACTTGGAGTTCAGTACATACCTTCACCAAACACTATAACTTACCACTTTACTCTAAGACTAGAACTGGCTTCGCCACTGCAGTTTTGCAGGGCCTTCTAGCCTCCTCTAACCCTGTTTGACTCCACCTCCCATCCTTAGCTTTGGGATTCTACCCAAGTGTGATGACTGCAGCAGGGTAACATGATGAACATAGTACAGTTTTGTACCTACCATAAATGTAGATGTTCGAGTGCATACCCTGCTGCAGTCCAGGTTACCCTCCCTTCATCCCCTCTGACCTAACTAAAACCTTTCAATACCTTAAAATCTGATACAACCTTTGTGGTGTATTTGCTTATAGCTGGAGGGATATTTTGTTTGTGCTAAACTGTTTATTATTGGTACTATCTACTGACCACCTTTTGGGGGGGGGCACCTGACATCTGGGGCAAGAAAAACTGAAGAAAATGGCGTCAGATGCCTCTTATATACCCCTGGCGCACTGACGTCAGGGAAGAAGTGACAGCAACCAATGCCAGACCAAGACTTTGGAATTCAGGCCAACTGAGGGACCGCCTGACGACAGGATAACCCAAGTGTGATGACTGCAGCAGGGTGAACACTTGAACATCTACATTTATGGTAGGTACAAAACTGTACTTTGTGTACACTTACCATAAATGTAGATGTTTGAGTGTATTCACTGTTGCAGTCCAGGTTACCCACCCACCATCCCCCTTTTCATTGCTGGGACTTCTCTCTACTTCTCAACTCTATACAACCTATGTGGTGTATTTGCTTGTAGATGAAGGAAATGTTTATATTAGTACATGCATGCTTTTTGGCATAATTTTATTTTTCCAGCCTTCCTATCTGGGGGCACCTGACATCTGGGGCAAGAAAAACTAAAGAAAATGGCATCGGTTGCATCTTTTATACCCCTGGTGCACTGACGTCAGGGAAGAGGCGACAGCAACCGACGCTGGACCAAGACTTTGGAACTCGTGCCGACTGCAGGTAGCCTGCTGGCGGATAACCCAAGTGTAATGACTGCAACAGTGAATACACTCAAACATCTACATTTATGGTAGGTACACAATTGTACTTTTCTTCTGATTACAGGATTTGCCCTTATCTACCTATGAGGATTCTGATGCAGAGGATTCCATTCCCTCTGCTTCCCCTCCAGAAGATTTTTCTTTTGGTGAAACCTTGCACACTTTAAGGGAGCATTTCCACTGGGAAAGCCAGGATTACTCTGACTCCAAAAAGAGGCTTAAGGAATTCTTACTCCTCCCTCACCACAGGCCTTTAGCTATTCCTCCTGTTCTGGACATTGTAGATGATGCGTTCTTGGAATCCAGCCTGGCCCCAGGCACTTTACCTCCAGCTCCCAGAAAACCTGACAGGTGTTATAGAGTACCTGACTCTCACAAGTTCCTCTTCAAGAATCCTACTGCGGATCCAGAGACCATTTCCCAAGGACCAAAGGGCATTAAGGCTACTGCTGCCAAAAACCCTACCCCCTCTGATGAGATTTCAGGGCTTGGACAGATGGGGTAAGAAGGTGCACACTTCTGCTACTTTGGCAATTAGGGCCTTAAACTGCCAGTTTCATATGTTAAAGTATCAGCAGCATATTATGGGACTACTTAAACAGAAAATTATGTTGATTCCTGACTGTGTGGAAAATAAAGAATTACAGGATTTAATGCATTCTGCTGAACAAATTGGTAAACATACTTTGCATTGTGGTTTTGATTCTTTAGAAGCGTCTTGCAGGGCTGCTGTCACTGGGTCTGTACTTAGAAGGCATGCTTGGCTTTAAGGAGCAAACCTTGCCAGATCATGTTAAAGCTAAATTACTAGATGCTCCCTTAAACCAAGACAGCCTGTTTGGCAACAAAGCAGAAGAAGTCCTTAAAAAGATGGAGAAAAAAAGCTAAATCTATGCAAACTGTTAAAGATTTTCTGCAAGTACAGCCTCCCAGATTTAGTAGGCATTGGCCTTCTAAGACTTGATCCTTTCCAGTCTCTTCCAGGCCTTCTCAGTCCAACCCCAGGAACAGCAGACCACCTAGGCTACAGTCTCAAGGCACCCATAGGCCTAAGCAGTGGGGGGCTCCCACTTCCAAAGCAGGAAGTAGCAAGACACCCCCGTATGGAAAAATGTCACAGTGACTTAACCTTAAACCTGACAAGCCCTGCTCAACTGCCTGCTCCCTTAATGGGCAAGATTACCCTACATGCAAAAAACTGGGAACTCATTACCCAGGACAAATGGGTTTTAAATATAGTCTCCCAAGGATACAGATTCCACTTCCACACGTTACCAACCCCAAACGGTTGGCCAAACCTACTACCAAATCAGTGGACAGAGGCTCAACAGCAGGTTCTCTCGTCTAAGTATCAGGGCTATTCAGCCTGTCCTAGCAGAAGAAAGGGGACAAGTTTTTTACTCAATACTCTTCCTGGTACCCAGAAAAGAAAACTCCTGGCATCCTATCCTGGACCTCTCTATTCTAAACACCTTTTTAGTAATCCCAAAGTTCAAAATGCTAACACTTCAACAGATGCTTCCTATGCTAGGCAAAGATGCCTGGTTGGCAACCTTAGACTTAAAGGAAGCTTACCTGCACATTCCAATAAGAGAATCTTGCAGGAAATATCTACGCTTCAGAGTAGGCTACATGCATTATCAGCTCTCTGCATTTCCCTTTGGCTTATCTACTGTGCCCAGGGTATTCACAAAATGCCTGGCTCCAGCCATTGCATTTTTCAGGCAGAGAAACATTCAAATATACCCATACCTGGACGATTGTCTAATTCAGGCAGAAAGCTAGGACATGCTATTAAAACATCTGGCATTTGTAAAGAAGCTTCTATCCTCACTGGGATACACCATAAATGAAAAGAAATCTCATCTGGTACCCTGCCAACAAATTGTATTCCTGGGAGCAAGCTTGAACACAACTTCCCAGATGGCATACCTCATGCCAGAGAAACAAGTTTATTTGACAGCTTACTTCAGACTACTGGCCACAAAGACCCAGCTATCTGCAAGGAAAATCCTGCAATCCCTGGGGTTCATGGCCTATTGCATTCTACTAATTCCATATGCAAGACTGCATATGAGGAAACTACAATGGCATCTAAAAAGCCTATGGTGTCAACATTCTCAGGACCTGGAAACAATGATTTATATCATTCCTTGTATATAGACAGAGTTCCTTTGGTGGGCAGAGGCCTGCCATCTCAACAAGGGGCTCCCTTTCAATCTACCCCCTGCTGCCCAAACCCTGACTACAGATGCATCAGACTATGCATGGGGGGCTGACATGGCAGGGTGGTGCATTCAGGGCAAATGGTACCCAAGTCAGAAGCACCTGCATATCAACCAAAAAGAAATGTTAGCTGTACAAAATTCCCTGACAGCCTTCAAAGACTATATCCTTCTAGGGCAATTATTGGCAAAGACAGACAACACCACAGTTATGTGGTACATAAACAAGCAGGGGGGGGAACCCACTCGTACCCCCTCTGCAGACTAGCCATGCCTCTGTGAAACACAGCCCTAAGCTACTAAGTGCACCTACAAGCTCGTTTCCTGCCAGGCAAGCTAAATTCTCTGGCAGATGACCTAAGCAGAAATCTCATGGACCCACACAAATGGAAACTGGAACCAAAGATATTCAAACTCTTGAGGAAAAAATGGGGGACTCCAGAGATAGATCTGTTTGCCTCCCCTCAGAACTACCAATTGGACAAATTCTGCACAAGGACTTCCCACACTCAAGCTTGGAAAGTGCATGCCCTGTCCTTTACCTGGGAAAGCCTCACAGTTTATGCCTTCCCCCCTCTGCCTCTCCTCTCGAAGGCCCTGCTAAAGATCAAACAGAACAAACCAAGGACAGTACTGATTGCACCAGACTGGCATCACCAGCACTGGTACCCTCTCTTGCACAGTATGATACTGCTGGATTCTTGGTACCTACCTCAGACACCTTCCCTGCTGTCCCAGAAGGTGGGCCAGATTCTGCACGTCAGCTCCAAACTCTGAACCTTGCAGCCCGGCTAATTCCTTGAGCTGCCCACTAGCATTCCTCAATAAGCAGGTGCTAGATGTCATACTGGAAGCTAGGAGACCTAGTACTAGAAAATCCTATGCAGAAAAGTGGAAAAGATACTGTTCCTGGAGCCAGGCTCACGGGATGGGTACTACGGTGCCCAGCTTACCTCATATCCTTCAGTACATAACAGAAATGTTCCACAAGGGCCTGTCCTTTTCGTCTATCAAAATTCATGCCTCTGCCATTTCAGCACATAGTAATACTGAACCACCCCTCTTCACTCACCCCCTGTTAAAGCAATTCCTCAGAGGGGCTAAAAATTAAGACCCCCCCCCAGGCAAGCTCCTACTCCAGCCTGGGATCTTAACTTTGTATTGGAAAAGCTCACTCTCCCTCCTTTTGAACCAGCTGCAACTGCAGAGTTGAAATTCCTTTCTTGGAAAATAGCCTTCCTTCTAGCTTTCACTTCAGCTAGAAGAGTGTCTGAATTACAGACCCTAGGGTCTCTTTCAGGACCAATCCTTCCTTTATACCCAAGGTGGTGTCTAGTGTGGCCCTAAATCAGTCCATTCATTTGCCTACCTTTTTCCCGAATCCACAAAACAAAGGAGAGAGAATACTGCACTCTTTGGATGTGCACAGACAGCTTAGATTTTATTTGGACAGAACTAAGCCTCTCAGCTCATCTGAACAGCTGTTAGTTGGCTTTGCTGCAGGGGCAGAGGGGAAGGCCATTTCAAAGCAAACAATTTCTAAATGGATAGCCCATTGCATTAATTTCTGCTATAAGCACCATGGAAAACCTACCCCAGAAGGGATTAGATCTTACTCCACCAGGGCTGCATCTACCTCTACAGCCTTTCTCAAAGGAGTCCTTACCAGGGACATCCTAGAAGCTGCTACCTGGTGCTCTGTACATACCTTCACCAAGCATTACCACATGCCTATTTTTTCTAAATCCAGAACTGGTTTTGCCACTGTAGTTTTGCAGGGCTTAATAACTGGCCCTAATGCTCTCTAACTTCCTCCTCCCTTCCTTAGCTTTGGGAATCAACCCAAATGTAATGACTGCAACAGTGAAACATGAAGAACATATTACAGATGTGTACACTTACGATAAATGTAGATGTTCGAGTGTATTCACTGTTGCAGTCCTACTTACCCTCCCTCCAGCCCCCTGACTTCTCTTGGCTCTACCTTTCCTTCTTGTTTGGTGTATTTGAGCTTTCTGGTGTATTTGCTTTTTGTTGGAGGTGTAACATAACATATAATTGCTTTCCATTATGGGGGCACCTGACATCTGGGGCAAGAAAAACTGATGTAATGGCGTCGGCTGCATGTTTTATACTCCTGACGACCTGAGGTCTGGAAGAGGCGACAGCATGCAACGCTGGAATCCAAGACTCTGCTATTCCAGCTGGCTGAGGGCTACCTGCAGGCAGATAACCCAAATGTAATGACTGCAACAGTGAATACACTCAAACATCTACATTTATTGTAAGTGTACACAACTGTACTTTCTGAAGGACAGCAAAATAAATGTCAGAGAATCTTTATGAAACTCATACAAAGACTGACAAGAACTAAGTTTTTATATTGATGAGACATTATATAACCTTTCATGTGTTTACAGGTTCATAGGTATATACTAGGCTAACGACCACAAGGGCCTTTTTAAGCCTAGCCGTACATCAAAATGACAAGTTCTGGTACACTTGATAAGTGTGTGCAGGGGCTTGGGAGATGAAACATTTACAAGCAGGGGCCTGGGAGATGAACCATTTACAGGTTCCCTGTGTCGATTAGAGACACAGGTGCCAAACCAGGGATGAATTTCCTGTTCCCCGTCAAAATGACCATGTTACACTTGAATTGGGTTAGGAAGGAACTCTGCTTCACAGGGATGCATACCTGTCTCTCCAGCAGGTCCTATTTATATCACAGGTGAGGCTTAAGTCTTTAGAATGGGTAATTTTGGTTCTGTTTGTTTTGTGGCTATGAAGGAGGTCCATCAGAGTGGGGTCTGACAATGCTCTGTATGCTAGGCATAGATCTCCCTTCAACAGCATGTAGGAGACAGAATACAGAAATAGGGCCTTGAGGCGGTCTGCATAGGACATTTTAGTCATGCTGTGTATTCTTTTAGTGAGGAATCTCTGTGGACATTCCAATTGTTGGATATGCCTGGTTAGGTACATAACAAAGGCGGCATTGTACTCAGTGATAGGTTTGATGAATGCCAGTATAGTGGAACAGTGACTTCCTTGGATGATGCTGTATCTTTTGTTTTTAAGTTGCACAACAAGAAATGATTTCCACAATAGTGTGGACACATGATGGTCAAAGTCTAGATTACTGTCTATGTGTGTCCTTACATCCCTGCCTACTGATTCAACTCTGAGGGGTCTGTTATCAATATGATAGTTACTAGGGTTGGTTGACTTCCTGAAGGATACTGTTATGCATTTCTTAGCATTTACTTTTAGTCCATGCCTCTGACACCAGTTGTTTGTCTGTGTCAGCGCTTCCTGGAGAGTATTTGTATCAGTGGAGGATTCAGTAACAGATTCTAATAGGATGTGCTGGAGGGGACAGATTTGTTTCCCAGTGACTGCCGAGTTTTTGGAATAGGCTGCCAATGCATGTGAAGCAGAGCACCTCTATGTACTCTTCAGAAGGACCCTGGTCGAGTGAATGGGGCACCATAAATTCTTACCAGGAATAGTGCCCACAACACTGCTGGACATGGGCAGTCATTACTAAATACAATCCTGTGTATTTGCTAGAGTATCTGTGGTATTACATTGGGATGAAATGGCTAGGCTTGAAGTGACCTCTGGGTCGATAGCCTAGTAACCTCCTATAATCCTGTGATCCTAATTTACAAGTATCTGCAAATTTAGTCAGCCAGAGATCATTGACACTGGCTTTGAGTTCAGGGAATTAAATGCCAAAAATGAGTGGTCCAAGGACCAATCCCTGAAGGACTCCACTTGTGACTGGCCTGTTTGTAGAGGTGGACTTCCCAATTCTAACTTCTTGGGTCCTGTCTGTGAGCCAGTTGGCTATCCACCGGGTGACACATGGGTGTGTACCTAACCTCCTGAGTTTGTCAACAATTCCCAAGTGGGGTATTGTGTCAGATGCCTTGGCTAGGTCAAGGTAAGCCATGTCAACCATTTGCCCTCATCCATTGCTTTTGTGACCTTCCCAAAAAAGACTACCAGGTTGAGTAGGCATCATTGCCGTTGACAAAACTAAACTGGGTTAGGTCCTGTGTCTATTATTGATCATTTCCATGGTTTTGCATATGAGAATAGTGAGACTTATGAGTCTGTAGTTTCCAGGATCTGTAGATGGCCCATCTTTGTGCAGAGGGATGACTGTTGCTAAGGCATGAAGACTGTTTGAAGGCTACAGTTAAATATCAATTCCAGAGTGCCTGATAGGTCATGTTTTGTGCTATTTAGAATGAATCTTGGGATATTGTCTGGGCCCATTGATGCAGTGCTCTTGGCCTTAGAGAGAGCATTAAGAACCTGTTCCCTAGTGATAGCAGGGGAGATGTCCTTCATGGATGCATCTGCAGTCATAACAAGTGGGTTGTCCTGTCATCAGGCAGCCCTGCAGTCGGCCGGATTCCAAAGTCCGGGTCCGGCTTCGGCTGATGTCGCACTCCACCCGACGTCATCTCTGTTGGTCTTCGGGTATAAAAGCATCAGCCGACGCCATTTTCCTCAGTCTTTCTTGCCGCGTGCCAAGCAGAAGCTGTTCGCAAGTGCCGGTCGGTCGGATCCAGAGATTACTTCTACCGAATACTACTGAAGACTTCTAAAGCTAAGTACCCGTTGGGGACTCTTTCTTGCCTCAGCCGATGTCAGAAAAAGTTAACAATTGTTTAACCTGTGGGAAACAAATACCTCATAAAGATTTCCACTCTTACTGTCTGCCTTGTTTAGGCCCAGCCCACGACGTAGCAGCCTGTTCGGCATGTGCCTCTTTCAACCGACGAACGCTTAGGCGTCGGTCGGAGTTTGCAGAACAGTTTTTCGGTACTGATTTTGCGTACATTATGCCGTCGGATCCTCCGACTACCCAATCTTCCAAAAAACGCAAAGATAAAGACCGACACTCGCGGTCCGCGGTTTCGGCCGAAACCACGGTAAAGCAAACCGCGAGTGTCTCGGTTTCGGCTGAAACCGAGAAAACTGATCAAAGCACAGCTGAACCTATTCTTACTACTGAGGCCCCTGCTACAACTCTTGAATCGACCTCAGAAATTTTACCCTCTACGGTGGTTGACTTATCAGACACCATCCCCTTGGATGTCTCTACCCCAGCACGTGGTGCTGCTAGGCCTCCAGCAGCCATGTCCATTAAGGCCTTCGCCAGGGCTAAAGCAGCCAAGACTACTAAATCAGTGCCTGTTAAACCCACCACATCCAGGCCCTCTTCTAGTTCTCAAATGCTTTCTTTGGCAGAAGATTTAATTTCTTTAATTAGAGGATCTCAATCTCACCCAGACAGGGCCTCTCAGCCCCCAGAGAAGAGACCTAGGGCAGAGCCCCCTGAGCCAGTGTCTTCTGATGATTCTGCTGATGAATCAGACATAACTGACCAGCCAGAGGCTCCCTTCTCCAATTTTGAAGATTCTGATGCTGAAGAATCCATTCCTGCTGCTTCCCCACCAGAAGAATTCTCCTTTGGGGAAACCTTGCATGCCATGCGAGAACAGTTCCAATGGCAGCAACAGGATTTTTCAGACTCCAGAAAAGACTTAGAACCTTTCTGCACCTCCCACAGCACAGGCCCTTAGCTATACCTCCTGTTCTATCTGTGGTGGATGATGCTTTTAATGATGTTTGCTCCGCTCCAGATTCTTTACCCCAGCCCCTGCCAAACCAGACAGATTTTACAGGGTGCCAGATACTCATCACCACCTTTACAAGGCCCCACTTGCAGACCCAGAAACTATATCCCAGGGTCCCAAGGCAGTAGCGACCACAGCTAAAACCCTATTCCTTCTGAAAGGGAAGCAAGGTCATTAGACAGATGGGGTAAAAGGTCTACACTTCAGCTACTCTCTCAGCTAGAGCTTTAAACTGTCAGTTTCACATGATACAATACCAAGAGTTTATGCTTGATCAGTTAACTAAAAAACTAACCACTGATGAATCTCTTGATAAGAAATATGTATTAGAGATGGTAAATAACATACAACAGGTTAGCAACCATTCCTTAAAATGTGGCTATGATGCACTGGAGGCTTCATTTAGATCAGCCATGACAGGCACAGTGATAAGAAGGCATGCATGGCTAAAGGAACAAGCCTTACCGGATCATGTTAAAGCCAAGTTGCTAGATGCTCCTATGGACAAGACAAGTTTGTTTGGTACACCTGCCCAGCAGGTTATGAAGAAAATGGAAGAAAAGGCAAAATCTGTTCAAACTGTTAAAGATTTCTTGCAGGTTCAACCCCCAAGGTTTAGCAGGAACTGGCCTGCCAAAAATTGGTCCTTTCCTGACTCCACAAAATTTCAAAGGGGCAGGAATAGACGCTCCAGAGGCAGAAACCAACCCAGAGGAGGTGCCTACAGAGGACGACAGTGGCAAGGTAACAACAGAGGCACAGACACAGCCACTGCCACTACATCAGCACAACCACAGTGACTTAATCCTAACTCCGCCTACCAGGGAACAAATAGCAGCTCCTCTAGGCGGAAAGTTAACCTTATTTTCAAAGAACTGGCACTACATAACAAAAGACAAGTGGATTTTACAAACCATAGATCAAGGTTACCGGTTTCACTTCCACACTTTACCAGTCAAAAGAGGAATGCCAAATCTACCTCCAAATCAAAAACAGAGGCTCTACGCCAGATAATGGAGTTAGCAAACATGAGAGCTGTGGAAAGAGTGCCAACAGCAGAACAAGGAAAGGGGTTCTATTCCAGACTATTCCTAGTTCCAAGAAAGGAAAAAGTTGGAGACCAATTCTCGACCTGTCCACCTTAAATACATACATCATTGTCCCAAAATTCAAAATGCTGACCCTACAGCAACTTCTTCCCATGCTGGGCAAGGAGTCTTGGCTGGTAACTCTAGATCTCAAGGAGGCATACCTGCACGTCCCCATTCGACCAATCTGCAGAAGATACCTCAGATTTCTTGCAGGATCAGAGCACTATCAATTCTCAGCATTGCCCTTTGGCTTATCTACTGCCCAGAGTATTCACAAAATGCCTGGCATCAGTAATCGCCCATTGCAGACTACAGGGAATTCAAATTTACCCATACCTGGACGACTGCCTGCTACAAGGGACAACAAAAGCAAGCTGACAACAGATTTACAAAGGGTCATTTACTTGCTACAAGGACTGGGATACACAGTCAATTTACAAAAGTCAAGGCTGATACCATCCCAGACAAGGACATTCTTGGGCTGAATTGGACACAGTACAACAAATGGCATTCCTGACTACAGAAAACAAAAAGAACTTCCTCTTTATTTCTTGGCACTAACAAAACTGAACAAGTTAACAGCAAGAAAATTTCTGCAGGCCTTGGGCTTCATGGCATCATGCATAATCTTGGTCCCATTTGCCAGACTACATATGAGGAAACTACAGTGGTACCTAAAGAATTTATGGTCCCAACACAGACACAGTCTAGAAACAGAAATCCCACTAATTCCATGCTTAAAACAGGAGTTCCTATGGTGGGCTCAGGCATGCCAGTCAAACCCAGGCCTACCCTTTCGCAGATGTCAACCAAGCCAGACCATCACAACAGACGCTTCAGACCTAGGATGGGGCCCACATGCTGGACAAATGCGTGCAAGGATTGTGGACACAGGATCAACTTCACCTGCACATCAATCTAAAAGAAATGCTGGCAGTAAAACTGGCAATCCAAAAGTTCAAACCATTCCTCAAAGAGGGCCAGTTGATGATAAGGACAGACAACACCACAGTCATGTGGTACATCAACAAACAGGGAGGCACTCATTCATACCCCTATGCAGAATGACCTTGGAACTGTGGACCCTGGCACTCAGCTACAACATTCAGTTACAGGCAATATTTGTACCGGGAAAGACAATACTCTAGCAGACATATTAAGCAGAACCACTCGGATGCCCACGAATGGAAGCTGCACCCGGACATCTTCAAGACCATCTCAAAGAAATGGGGAATGCCACAGATAGACCTATTCGCATCACCTCTCAATCACCAGCTCAAAAATTCTGCACAAGGACATTCCATCCACTAGCATGGAAAGTGGACTCACTCTCCTTCAACTGGAAAGGCCTAACAGCATATGCATTCCCACCTCTTCCTTTGATACACAAGGTACTACTAAAAATCAAGGAAGAACGTCCAAGGATAATCCTGATAGCCCCAAACTGGCCAAGACAACACTGGTACCCACTACTGAAGAGCATGTCTCGAACAATATGTGGCCAATACCCCTGATGCCTTTGATGTTAACTCAGAACAACTACAGCATCATACATCCAAACCTAAAAACGCTACAACTGACTGCATGGAACATCACATAGCAGCAGCTAATCCAGAACTTTCTCAAAGAGTTAAAGACATTATTCTTGAAGCACGCAGACCTTCAACAAGAAGGAACTATGCTGGAAAATGGAAAAGGTTTGTCATTTGGAGTACCGAAGAGGAAAAGATGTGTCAAACATAGATATGCCTAACATTCTGGAGTATCTGGCCGAACTTCTTCATTCAGGCCTGTCCTACTCCTCCATCAAGATACATGCATCAGCTATTTCAGCAGAATACAGCTTTGATCCACCTGTTTTTTCGCACCCTTTGCTCAGGCAGTTCCTCAGAGGAATCAAGAATGTAAAACCTCCAAGGAAACCACCATTACCAGCTTGGGATTTAAACTTTGTGCTAGAAAAGTTGACACTATCACCCTTTGAACCAGCAGCAACAGCAGACCTACAACACCTGTCATGGAAAACTTCCTTCCTACTGGCAATTACTTCAGCAAGGAGGGTTTCAGAACTACAGGCCTTAATGGCAGTGCAACCCTTCCTAATCTTCCACCAAGATAGAGTGTCCATGAGGACTAATCCTACATTTATGCCCAAGGTGGTATCCAGAGTATCTTTGAACCAGGCAATCCACCTACCTACCTTCTTTCCCAACCCACAAAATAGAGGGGAAAGAATACTGCATACCTTGGATGTACATAGACAGCTACACTACTACTTGGACAGAACAAAAAATAGCAGAAAGACTGACCAACTTTTTGTAGCCTATGCAACAGGAAGGGAAGGAAAAGCTATTTCCAAACAGACAATCTCCAAATGGATAGGGAATTGCATACGATACTGTTACTCCTTCCATGGAAAACCAATTCCACAGAACATAAGACCTCATTCTACAAGAGCAACAGCCACTACCACAGCCTTCTTACGAGGAGTGGCAACCAAAGACATTATTGAGGCGGCTACTTGGACCTCCGTGCATACATTTGCCAAGCATTATAATTTGCCTCTATATTCCAGATCCCGAGCAGGGTTTGCCACTGCTGTACTGCAAGGGATCCTAAACACACCATAATCTACTTTTATCCTCCTCCCCTAGTTGGCTATGGTATTCTACCCACTTGTTATGACTGCAGATGCATCCATGAAGGACATAGTACAGTTTTGTACCTACCATAAATGTAGATGTCCGAACTGGATAGCATCTGCAGTCAGGATTACCCTCCCTCCTTCCCCTCTGTGGTACTCCTAGGGTGTTTACCCTCCTAATAGCTAGCTGTTGGGGGGGAGTCTTTTATGGTGTATTTGTTTGTATATATGTACATATATGCTTATTGTTGTGTTTACCTCTATCTATTTGGAAACATTGGCATCTATCCAAATTTTAGCCTGCAAGAGGGCTACTGGCATCTGGGGCAAGAAACACTGAGGAAAATGGCGTCGGCTGATGCTTTTATACCCGAAGACCAACAGAGATGACGTCGGGTGGAGTGCGACATCAGTCGAAGCCGGACCCGGACTTTGGAATCCGGCCGACTGCAGGGCTGCCTGACGACAGGACAACCCACTTGTTATGACTGCAGATGCTATCCAGTTCGGACATCTACATTTATGGTAGGTACAAAACTGTACTTTATATTTGGTGGTATTTCCTGAGGGAAGGTTGAGGGGGAGAGAGGGGTAAAGGTGGAACTGAATTTATTGGCCAGTAGGTTTGCTATATCTTCTGGGCTCTTGAGCTCTGCACAGTATTATGTATTGCCTTGGAGACTGAGAACATAAGCTAAAAAATGCCTTGTGATTATCCATGACCTGGGAGGACAAAATTACCTCAAATTTGGCTTTGGTATACTTTATTTTTCCTCTTGAGTTGTTTGTTTAGTTTGAGAGTGTTTTTATCATGCTGGGTGCTGCACCTACTATTTTTTGCCATGACTTTCCTCCTTCTGTTATACAGCCTATTAATGCTGTGATTCCATCATGCTGGCTTGTTCTTTGAGTTAGTTCTGTACTTCTTCCTCATTGGTAAAGCTGCCTCTGTGGAACTATTAACATGCTTGTATAGGGTTTCTGTGAAAAGTTCTGCATAGGCAGCAGTGTTCTCAGGATTTTTGGGGGCTTGAAATTTTGCCATTTTATCACATAATAGCAGGAAGTTAGCCTTAGAGCAGTTCCTGAATATTCCAGGTTTAGTTTGGGGTGTGGGGTGGGGGGTCCAGATTTTATTTTTACTTTAAAGGAGACCATTTTGTGGTCAGACCTTACCAGGGAAGATATTACACTAGGGGGTGTGCAGCAGTATCACATATTAGTGAGGACCAGATCCAGTATGGTCCATCCAAAGACATGTGTCTAGAGCGTTTCTCCCCGAGCCTCTGCTGAAAATAGGCTCTATCCTAGTCAGACTTTCCCAGTCAACAAATGATAGATAAATAAATAAAATAAAATAAAATAAAAGTATTGTTGCGCCCCTGATTAGTGTATTGAAATTCTGGTCCAGGGAGTGGTGTTTACCAAATCCAGGAATCTCTGTGCCCATACGTTTGGTATCATATAAGATTCCCATTTAATAGTTAGGTAATTAAAGTCACCCATGAATATAGTATTGGGTTGGATGGTGAGTGTTTCCAATAAGTTAACACTGTAAGGATAAAACATCTCAAAAGAAATGAGGAGTAAGAAAGATATTTTGCAAAGATGAATGTCAAAGTTTGACAAAAGCATGAAGAAAAAACATTTGTTTTATAAAACCCCCGGAGGTTGCATAATACAGCTTTCCAGAATGAGTTACAGTATCTGAGGGTCAGGTACACTGGAAGTAAGGAATGCATAGGCATACATAAATCCACTGTCGTGAGAGCAAAGGGTTACTTGCAAAATATGCCTTCACTTTAACTTGTAGAAAGTGCAACAGACAGGTGAAAGAAATCTGTCCTTATCTGTTTTTAAATTCTGTTGTATATCATTGTGGTTTTGATATAGTTGTCAAATGACTTGAGTTTGACTGTTAATCCAATACTGTTTTTATTCTGACAGGATTTATGGGTTATGCTCCAAGCCTCAGCCAGATCGTGTCAGAGTGGGATGGAGCGGATAGCGACAGTGATCAGCTGTTTTATACTAAGGTTTTCCTTGACACAGAGAAGAGGGTAAGCTGTAATACTACCTTGAATGAGCCCAGCCTTGGAACTAAGCAAGGTGGGCTTGGTTAGTGTTTGGATGGAAGACGACTTGGTAATTGTGTGTTGTACTCTTTGGGATAAAATGAGTGGAAAAAGACTGTCACAAAAGTGATTACAGAGCCATTAGTATCACTGTTATGTCAGTGTTAGTGATGCAACAGGTAGCTCACTAACCTTTGGTGCAGAAAGCTGTGGGTTCTATTCCCACACCAGGTAGATCGATTGCTGACACTGCAGTGCAGCATATTGGGGGTGTTGCACTTCTGATTATGCTGTCCTTTGGCCCCATATGTTTCAGTTGGTGGTAGCTCAGGTAGATGTAAAAGATCCCATGGCAATTATCAAAAAGAGTAATGGTATTTCTGCAATGCCCTGGTCAAATTTTGTTGTGTGATACTAAAATGCACAGTGAATGTCTGTCCCTTTGCTGAAAACTTTTCAAGCCTGCATAAACTAAAGTACTGTTGGTTATTCCCTGCTGGGTGAGGAAAGTAAACCTATATTTTTGTCTGCCACTGGTAGAGCTGCTCTCTTTTACTGACTTCATTTTGTTTTCTGTTTTAAGAAATCTGTTTGGCCTAGTGTTTTTATTCTGTGTGAGAGGTATACACTTAAATTGTCTAGGCTGCACATTTCTCTTTTTTTCATTGGTTAATCTCTTGAATGATACTTGGGCGGCCACGGTGGTGCAGTGGTTAGCATTGCCGCCTCACAGCAGGAGGCTCTCCGGTTCAATCCCTGGCTGGGGTGCCTTCTGTGCGGAGTCTGCATGTCCTCCCTGTGGTCGCGTGGGTTTCCTCCGGGTGCTCCGGTTTCCTCCCACATCCCAAAGACATGCTTCAGGTGGATTGGACACTAAATTGGCCCTAGGTGTGCGTGTGAGTGTGCCTTCTGTGGAAGGTTGGGCGCCGGGCTGGCAACTCTACACTGTAAAACTCCACTGCCAATCACTGTGCGGACAAGGTGATCCGCTGTGGCGACCCCTAACCGGGAAAAGCCGAAAGAAGAAGAAGAAGAAGACGAATCTCTTGAATGATACTTAAATACACAGTGAATTTCTGGTCCTTTGTCTTTTGCTGAAAATATTTCTAGTCTGTATAAACGAAAGCACTGCTGGTGATTCCATGTTAGTGTTTCCTACTCCCCCTCCCCTTTGTTGATGTGCTTTTTAAACTTGGTTGTCTTTAAGCTGCCCACCCCTACTGTAAATTCAGCTTAATAAGCTCCTCCCTTTCTGCACTATTTGCCTTTCCTTCTGCTTCCCTTTTATTGCCTCTTCTACTGATTTACTTGATCTGAATCCATTTTCTAGCTAGCTGTTGGATAAAGTGGTGTCTTCTTCCACTCCAGCAAGCACTTGTTTTTACATCAACAAGTCAGTGAATTTTCCATCTAGTGCTCAGGGAGGTAGCCCGGTCTCTTTAGGTTGGGAAAACAATTGAGATTTCTACATCAAGGAAGTAAGTGTGATGTTCTTCGTGTTTCACTGTTGCAGTCATTACATTTGGGTACTACTGCCAAAAACCCTACCCCCTCTGATAGAGATTCCAGGGCCTTGGACAGATGGGGTAAGAAGGTATACACTTCTGCTACTTTGGCCATTAGGGCCTTAAACTGCCAGTTTCATATGTTAAAGTATCAGCAGCATATTATGGGGCTACTTAAACAGAAAATTATGTTGATTCCTGACTGTGCTGAAAATAAAGAATTACAGGATTTAATGCATTCTGCTGAACAAGTTGGTAAACATACTTTGCAATGTGGTTTGACTCTTTAGAAGCATCTTGTAGGGCTGCTGTCACTGGGCCTGTTCTTAGAAGGCATACTTGGCTTAAGGAGCAAAATTTGCCAGATCATGTCAAAGCTAAATTACTGGTTGCTCCCTTAAACCAAGACAGCCTGTTTGACAACAAAGCAGAATAAGTTCTTAAAAAGATGGAGGAAAAAGCTAAATCTATGCAAACTGTTAAATATTTCCTGCAAGTACAGCCTCACAGATGTAGTAGGCATTGGCCTTCTAGGAAATGGTCCTTTCCTGTCTCTTCCAGGCCTTCTCAGTCCAAACCCAGGAACAGCAGACCACCTAGGCAACAGTCCCAAGGTACTCAAAGGCCTAAGCAGTGGGGGGCTCCCACTTCCAAAGCTTGAAGTAGTAAGACACCCCCCTATGGAAAACTGTCACAGTGACTTAACCTTAAACCTTCCAAGCCCTGCTCAACTGCCTGATCCCTTAGAGGGAAAGATCGCCCTGCATGCAAAAAACTGGAAACTCATTACCCAGGACAAATGTGTTTTAAATATAGTTTCCCAAGGATACAAATTCCACTTCCACACTTTACCAACCCCAAATGATTGGCCAGATCTATTCCCAAATCAGTGGGCAGAGGCTCAAAAGCAGGTTCTTCTCTTATAAGTATCAGGGCTATTCAGCCTGTCCCAGCAGAAGAAAGGGGACAAGTTTCTACTCAAGAGTTTTCCTGGTACCCAGAAAAGACAGCTCCTGGCGTCCTATCCTGGCCCTCTCTATTCTAAACACCTTTTTGGTAATCCCAAAATTCAAAATGCTAACACTTCATCAGCTGCTTTCTATGCTAGGCAAAGATGCCTGGTTGGCCACCTTAGCTTAAAGGAAGTGTACCTGCACATTCCAATAAGGGAATCTTGCAGGAGATACCTTCACTTCAGAGCAGGCTACATGCACCATCAGTTCTCTGCACTCCCCTTTGGCTTATTTACTGTGCCCAGGGTATTCACAAAGTGCCTAGCTCCATTCATTGCATTTGTCAGGCAAAGAAATATTCAAATATACCCATACCTGGACCAAGCCAGGACATGCTACTAAATCATCTGGCATTTGTAAAGAAACTTTTAACTTCATTGGGGTACACCATAAACGAAAATAAATCTCAACTAGTGCCCTGCCAACAAATTGTATTCCTGAGAGCAAGCTTGAACACAACCTCCCAGATGGCTTACCTCACGCCAGAGAAACAAGTTTATTTGACAGATTACTTCAAACTACTGGCCACAAAGACCCAGCTATCTGCAAGGAAAATCCTGCAAGCCCTGGGGTGCATGGCTTCTTGTATTCTACTAATTCCATATGCAAGACTGCATATGAGGAAACTACAATGGTATCTAAAAAGCCTATGGTGTCAACATTCTCAGGACCTGGAGTCAATGATTCCTATCATTCCATGTATAAAGACAGAGTTCCTTTGGTGGGCAGAGGCCTGCTACCACAACAAGGGACTGCCATTCACTCTACCCCTGCCGCCCAAACCCTAACAACAGACACATCAGACTATGCATGGGGGGCTCACTTGGCAGGTCAGTGCATTCAGGGCAAGTCAGATGTACCTGCATATCAATCAAAAATAAATTTTAGTTGTACAGAATTCCCTGACAGCCTTCAAGGACCACATTCTTCCAGGACAATTATTGGTAAAGACAGACAACACCACAGTTATGTGGTACATAAACAAGCAGGGGAGAACCCACTCATACCCTCTCTGCAGACTAGCCATGGCTCTGTGGAACACAGCCTTGAGCTACCAAGTGCACCTACAAGCTCAATTCCTGCCAAGCAAGCTAAATTCACTGGCAGATGACCTAAGCAGAAATCCCTTGGACCCACACGAGTGGAAACTGGAACCAAAGATATTCAGCATTTTGAGAAACAAATGAGGGAACTCTGAGACCTGTTTGCCTCCCCTCAGAACTACCAACTGGACAAATTCTGCAGAAGGACTCCCCACAGTCAAGCTTGGAAGTGGATGCCCTGTCCTTCACCTGGGAAAGCCTCTCAGTTTATGCCTTTCCCCCTCTGCTTCTCCTCTTGATGGTTCTGCTAAAGATCAAACAGGACAAACCAAGGACAATACTAATTGCACCAGACTGGCCATGTCAGCACTGGTACCCCCTCTTGCGCAGTGTGTCACTGCTGGAACCATGGCACCTGCCTCAGACCCCTTCCCTGCTGTCACAGCAGGAGGGCTAGATTCTGCACCCCCAGCTTCAGACCCTGAACGTTGCAGCCTAGCTAATGTGAGCTCTCCAATAGCATCCCTTCATAAGCAGGTGTTAGATGTCATTCTGGAGACAAGGAGGCCTAGTACTAGAAAATCCTATGCTGAAAAGTGGCAAAGATACTGTTCCACGAGCCACACTCAGGGATTGGGCACAAGAGTGCCCTGCTTACTACATATTCTTCAATACTTAACAGAGATGCTCCACAAGGGCCTTTCCTTCTCATCAGTTAAAATTCATGCCTCAGCCATTTCAGCACATTATAATACTGAGCCCACCCCTCTTCTCTCACCCCCTGCTGAAACAATTCCTCAGAGGGGCCAACATTTTAAGATCACCCAGGAGAGCCTCTACTCCAGCCTGGGACCTTAACTTTGTATTGGAAAAGCTCACTCTACCTCCATTTTAGCCAGCTGCAACTACAGAGTTAAAATTCCTTTCTTGGAAAACAACGTTCCTTCTAGCCATCATTTCAGCAAGAAGGGTATCTGAATTTTAGGCCCTCATGACAGTGGAGCCCTTCATCATCTTCCATGCAGACAGGGTGTCCCTCAGGACCAATCCTTCCTTTATGCCCAAGGTGGTATCCAGTGTGGCCCTTAATCAGTCCATTCATTTGCTAACCTTTTTTCCTAATCCACAGAACAAAGGAGAATGAATACTGCACTCTTTGGACGTGCACAGACAACTTAGATTTTATTTGGACAGGACTAAGCCTCTCAGAAAAACTGAGCAGCTGATAGTTGCCTTTGCTAAAGGGACAGAGTGGAAGGCCATTTCAAAGCAAACCATTTCTAAGTGGATAGACCATTGCATTCATTTCTGCTGTAAGCACCATGGAAAACCTACCCCACAGGGGATAAGATCACATTCCACCAAGGCTGCATCTACCTCTACAGCCTTTCTCAGTGGTGTCTCTACCAGGGACATCCTAGAAGCTGCTACCTGGAGCTCTATACATACCTTCACCAAGCATTACCACTTGCCTATTTTCTCTAAATCCAGAGCTGGTTTTGCCACTGTGGTCCTGCAGGACTTAATAGCTGGTCCTAATGCTCTCTAACGTCCTCCTCCCATCCTTAGCTTTGGGAATCTACCCAAATGTAATGACTACAACAGTGAAACATGAAAAATATAGTACAGTTGTGTACACTCACCATAAATGTAGATGTTCGAGTGTATTCACTGTTTCAGTCCTGGTTACCCTCCCTCCGGTCCCCTAACTTCTCTTGGCTATACCTTTCTTCTTGTTTAGTGTATTTCAGCTTTCTGGTGTATTTGCTTTTTGTTGGCGGTGTAACCTTATATATAATTGCTTCCCATTATGGGGGCACCTGACATCTGGGGCAAGAAAAACTGATGTAATGGTGTCGGCTGCTTGCTTTATACCCCTGATGACCCGACATCATGGAAGCATCCGATGCAGGGATCCAAGACTTTGATATTCAGGCCGTCTGAGGGCTACCTGCAGGCAGATAACCCAAATGTAATGACTGCAACAGTGAATACACTCGAACATCTACATTTGTGGTACGTGTACACAACTGTACTTTTTATGTCGCTATTACATTTTTTAAATTGCATTGTATCTGATAACAGTTTTTTTTCCTGCTTTTTTACTGTTGTGACTGCATATTTTCTGCACTTGTTTTCTCGTATTTTAAGCCTAGGTAACATAGGCTAGATTCAGACCTGCTGAATCTAGCCTGTTTTTGTTACACTCGAGCAATAAACCAGCTGTCTTATATTAAGAAGGGCTCCCCTGCACCCTTGTGTTAAAAGTGTGGATCCAGCCTTATCTGAGCTGGGGATTGCTGGAGGAAGGATCACTGTGTACTTTCCTGTTGGTAGATTAATTTTGCCTGTATTTAAGCCTAGCGTTTGCTCGTCACTGTGCATCATGGATTCATGGTGCCCTGTATAAATGCAAACACCTTGAAACACAATTTTTACCTAATCAGCTGTCAGCTGGAACCCTCAGAAGCTCACAAGCTTCTCTGTCGCACTAAAGGCAACTTAGTAGCACACTGAGCAGTGTTACCACACCTGTCATCCACAACCCTCAATAACAACCCTTGATAGTCCTAGCGCAAAAACTAGTCAATATATCTCACTCCTTTCCATAATAGCTCATACGGTAAAAACCTGCTATAGTGGACAAACAGTTTTCCATCATTTCTCTGGCCAGCCTGATTGACATAGGAATACTGAGGCAATGTAGTAATTGCCTCTTGTATACTGACAACCATTTACTCTTACAACAAACAAATACCCTGTGTGAGAGATGTAAGTACACGATGAAATTGGAATCACTTCTTTCATGTAACAACAAACTGGATACCAAACAGGCTGTCAGTACACACTCTTCACCTCTCACACAAACTTAAGACATGACACATAAACCCATATACATGGAGGTACACACTAGAAGTCCAGAAGTTCAGAGATCTCCCAATTGTAAACAAAGTGCACACACACAGTTATGCAAATAGAAACCATTACAATTAATTACACATACAAATATGTCTCATCAAATAAGCCCCTAAGGTAAAACACCTCTAAACCAAATGTCCTGGTCATAGGCGACTCCATAGTGAGATGCACAGATGTTCCCCACACCAGGCTGGACAAGGAGAAGGTTATGGTCAGCTGCCTGTCAGGTGCCAGGATCCATCAGATGAAGCATGCACTCAAGTCACTCAACAACAAGTACCTTTATGACTCAGTCATTGGATTGAATGACTGGAGACATACGTCTGTGGACTATATGAAGAGAGATGTGACTGAACTCTCAGACTGTGTCTCAGGCAGGTATGACCCTAGCCCTAAGCAGCATTCTACCTTATTCCAAGATGATACCACAGTGTATACAAAAAAAAAATGATTGACTTCAACAGTTGTCTTTGCTTCTGGTGTCTGTCCAGTGGGATCCAGTATCTGTCACCTGGGATGATATGGTCAAAAGGTGACGCTGCTTTGCCAGAGATGGTCTGCACCTGTCTCCTCTAGACTTTCGGATACTGACAAAGATGCTTTACCTCCCCATAGTGCCTCTTTTAGGCAGTGTCAAAACAACAAAATTTCCAGTGTAACAAAATCCACCCGAGGCAAACTCAAGGCTCTGCTGTTTAATGCTAGAAGTCTAAACATGAGGTTGCACTTCCTGGAAGCAGTCCTGTCCTTGAAGGATGCTGATGTCTGTGTAGTTACAGAGACATGGTTCAAGACCGCTGAGAGCACCCCAGCCATGCAAGGCTACAATGCCTTCCACATGTTCAGACCTCAAAATGAGCAAAAAAGAACTAAAGGAGGGTAGTCATCTTCATTAAAGCCAAGTACACCTCGAGACTGGTCAAACAGTGACAATATGACTCTTTTGAACTACTTCATGTCCATTTAACTCTATGCAAAATACCCTACCACATCATTGCTAGGTATAGTTCCCCTACCATAAATCAGGAAAAGTACACCGTCTGTTTGGACTTACTGAAGTCACTCTCCATACAGCCCAGCACCTTAGTCATGGGTGATTTCAACTATTCTCCTATCAACTGGGTAATGTATACGAGCACAAACTCACACACTCAGATGTTCCTGGAATTTGTTAATTCAAATGCTCTGGAACAGATCTGGCATGTGATCCTAGCATACTGCTAGAAATGTTTTACTCTGAAATGGTATGGGAAAAGTTAGCTTCACAGAGCCTGTTCCATGAAAGCTACACAGGTATTTTGTTTAGTTATGTATTTTTTTGACCGAGATACTCTCCAACTGGTCAAAAAAGCCTCTTTTTCAGCTGAGGCTCAGAGACAGAGAATAAAAATATTCATAGCAATGGTATAATACACAGGGTTTTAAGGAAAACACTACAATAAAAAATAAAGACAACATACAGTAGTGGTCTAGTATGTAGAGTTGTAATAAAGTACTACATTAAGAACAGAAAGAACATACAATTAATGGTGTAATACATAGAATTCTAAGGAAACATGATACTAGTATCTCAGTTTATGTCTTCAGTGATGCCACTAGACGTATTTATGCATGTACTTGATTTATCTGTATTCCTGTTGTTACCTGACTTTTTACTCGTGCCAGTAGTTTGCATGAGTAAAGCAGTTTCACATATTAGTACATCTATGTTTTAGCATTTGTTGGAATTTGTAGCTTAAAAATTTGGATCAGTTTAACCACAGGGTATAACTTTCTCTTTTCACTGTCAGGAAAAGATTGGCATCAGTTTGGATCACAGATGTCGAATTTTCCAGAACCTTAATGGAGCAGTAGGTAAGAATAGTAGCTATAAACATAATGTCATGATTGTGAGTGTGTTTATACATATGTGTGTGTCACTTGGGTTTGTAGTGAAATTGGTGTAATGTGCAGTTCTAGCATGAGACGTTCATAAATATGAAACCCAGTGAGTATCTTAAACTTGTTTATTTGGAGTGACTAAAAGGCTGTCGAAGATGCTCAGTTTCTGGCTATACAACATTATGTGATTGGAAATGCATCTGTTTGTTCCACCTACCATGTCTGGATTCCATTGTATTTGATGAGAAGGTGTCTGACTGACATGATAGAAGTTCGCTTGTGGCTTTTATCGGACTTGTTCCATTTGCATAATTGCTTTTGGGTTTATTTTTCCCTTTCCAAACCAAAACCAAAAGGAATCACTGCTCCAACGTAAACCAAAAACACTAAAAAATGAATGAACAGTTCAAAGAAAGCACAAATCCAATCACAAATCCTTGATCCACACAGGGTACTTTGACTCTTCAGTCCACCATAACAAAAAGAGAATAAAATGACTGCAGTCCACGAATAAAATGACTTTGCAGTCCACTAACGCGATTCCACAAGCACTGCGTTTTCGTTTAAACAACTTCATCAGATGGAGACAAATGCATACCTACACATACCACTCCTTATATTCTCTTTCAGATAATTAGAACAGTTAATTAATTAAAATGAAAAAGCAAACACTTACACATTTAAAGGGCTAGAACATAATAAGCATTCAGCACACACATTAAATACGTGATACTTAATTCTCCCACTGCAATCCTACTACTTTCATAATTTAATATAAAACATAATAAACAATAAACAATAATAATAAAAATACAATAATTAAAACAATCTAGACTTGCAAAGGTCATAATAGCAGCTTAGTCAGTTTAAAACATACTAGGTCCAATAAAACCTACTTGTTATGCATTTCCTCATATAATATTATAATATTAAAAAATGATTTCAAAATAATTTTAAAATAATTTTAAATAGATCAATAAAGCAAACAGATAGCAATTGTTTTATATTACAAATACAACTACGGGTAAACAGCACAGTTCTTTCTTGCCAGCACTTAAAATAAACAAACCACAAAGTTCATGGCATAATACAGTTCAGAGAGTTGTTTTCTTACCTGGAGGCTGGGACACATGTGGGCTGACTCTGCAAAATTTAAATTATGCCGCCATCGCTGTTATCTTCCCTACTTCCTTCTGAGTCCAACACCACCAGGCAGTGGGCAGGCAACAGCGAATCATACAGTAACAGCAGCAGCATATCTTCTCAGATAGTCCCAGGCTCCCAGCATGAACGGCAGCTTTCTTTCTCGGCCCTCGGGCAATACAAGTGAAGTCCCAGTCCAGATTAAAAACGAATGGCAGGCAGGGGGCAGCTAAGTGTTTCTGTTTGAACGGGATTGGCGGAAAGCTTTTCAAATGCAGCAACTGCTTGCAGCCAGCCGGAAATGATGACGTGAGCTCAAGGAGCTTGATTCCGACTGGCTGGTAGTGCTGACGGAGCTGACGTCATCGCACACGTGATGACGTCAGCTCCGACAGCGCGAAAATTTTAAAAAAATAAAAAAATAAGACAAAGAAATCGGAAATGAAGGGTTGCCAATCGGGAGTCATGGCACCCCTTCATTTGGACCCCAAAACTCGGTAAAAAACGAGTAACTCGGGACGGTTGGGAGGTATGACTCCAGGGCACTGGATAGATAGGGCAAGAAGGTTTATACGTATGAAACCCTGGCAATCAGGGCTTTAAACTGTCAATTTCATATGCTTAAATATCAACAGCATGTCATGGACTTACTGAAACAGAAAATGATGTTGATTTCTAATTGTGTGGAAAAAAGAGTTAATGGATTTATTGCATTCAGCTGAACAAGTTGGAAAGCATACTTTGCAATGTAAAAAACGAAACCAAACCAAGAATGAAACAGTCCACGGCACACAGGATCCGAAGCACAGAAATCCAAATGCAGGCAGTAAAGTAAAATCCTTTTAATTCCAAACAGCACACGTAAACAGTTCTTAATAGAAGAGCAACACAGATAAGCCAAGCGCTTTCACCCAGTGTATTACCAGGCTTTCTCAAGGCAAAGAACAAAGCTGCCCATTACACAAAATGTTTAAATAACTAAATCAATTAGATTAAAACTCCACCCATCAATTAATTAGTAAAATTAATGGTTGATGTTTTTTAAAAATGTTATGCTAAAAAAATTATACAAATGGAAAATACTTTCTCAGATTGAGTCATGTATATTTGTATAAAGAATACTTATTACTGTAATCAATAATACTTTGCAATGTGGTTTTGATTCCTTGGAGGCCTCTTGCAGGGCCGTCATAACTGGATCTGTGATAAAAAGGCATGCTTGGCTCAAGGAGCAAAATCTGCTTGATCATGTTAAAGCTAAATTGCTGGATGCTCCTTTACAGCAGGATAGTCTGTTTGGTAATAAGGCAGAAGAAGTTTTGAAAAAGATGGAAGACAAAGCTAAATCTATGCAAACTGTAAAAGATTTCTTGCAAGTGCAGCCACCCAGATTCAGTAGGCACTGGCCTACTAAGAACTGGTCCCTTCCAGTACCCAACAGAGCCACTCAGGTCAAAACCAGACACTCCAAGGGCTCCAGGTTTCAGTCACAAGGATCTTACAGGACAAAACAATGGGGTGCCTCCACCTCCAAATCAGGAAGTAGCAAAGCACCACCCTACAGTAAACAGTCTCAGTGACTTTCCTCTGCCATTTCCAAGCCCTTATCTTTTGGCAGCCCCTTTGGGGGGGGGGGGGACTAGCACTTCATGCTCAAAATTGGCATCTAATTACCCAGGACAAGTGGGTCTTAAATATAGTATCCCAGGGGTACAAATTTAATTTCCACACATTGCCAACTCCAAACGGATGGCCAGATCTGCCTCCATATCAGTGGGCAGAGGCCCAGAAACAAGTCATGTCCTTCATGGATATGGGGTCTATTCAACCAGTACCAGAAAAGGAAAAAGGGCAAGGATTTTATTCAAGACTTTTCCTGGTACCCAGAAAAGACAGATCTTGGCATCCAATTCTGGACTTTTCCGTTCTTGCAAGTGCAGCCACCCAGGTTCAGTAGGCACTGGTGTAGCTTTAATCTACTGCAGCCACTTGTCCATTACTCCTTACCCTAATCCCATCCCTTCTTTTAATAATGCTGAACTTGTAATTGGCCTACTAAAAATAAACAACCATAAATGCATCTGCATCATTTCCCTCTATATTCCTCCTGGTAACAACACCAATACCCTGGAAGACATCCTCTCCTGGACCTCCTCTAATATTAAGCTAGAAACGTACATAATGGGAGATGTAAATATTGACTGGGAAAAAATCATTAACCCTAATCCCACCATAACAATCGACCTATTTAACTTCACTCCGCTTACTAACTTCATTACTAGACCTAACAAAACCAACCCCCCAGGCTCCATACTCGACTGGATCCTAGTATCTCATCCTAACAAAGCCATAAAATCTAGTGTCACTCCTGACCCATTAGGAGACTACCTCTCTGCCTTCTCCATTCGAGCTACCTCCACCTCCCTACACTCTCACCAGTACATTCATACTCGTAACCTATCTAACTTTAACCCTACTTCTTTCTCTGACTCCCTTAAGCTAACTAACTGGAACCCCCTAAAAACACTACCATTAGATGAAGCTGTTAACTATTTCAATTCAACATTCATAACTGTCCTCAACTCCCTAGCTCTTATAAGAACAAAAAAAAGTTAAAACAAAAACCACCCCATGGCTCACCAAAGATACAAAAAAGATTATGCTACAAAGGGATAAAACCTGGAAAGCCTACCTCAAACACAAAAGGCCAGAAATCTTCCTTAAATATAAACAGTTGAGAAACCTAGCCAAAAAACAAGTCATTAGAGATAAAAAGTCTTACTAAATCAAACTACAAGAAAACCATACAAGAAATCCCAAACAGTTCTGGAATTCTATTAATTCCCTCCTTAGACCAGGTACAAAAAAACAACCCCTGCCCTGACACCAGCAAATCTGACCTTGAAATTGCTTCTCTATTCAGTTGCTTCTTCACCTCTTCCATCGCTGAGCTAACCAAGACTTTTACCAACAGTAACCCTCCTCCCCTCCCTGCTCAATCTTCCCTTCCCCGCCCTTCTTTCAAACTCAAACCTGTATCCACCAATCTAATAAAGGAACTTCTCTATAAACTAAAGCCTTGCTCCAATGCCCCTGACAGCATTCCGTCCTCCTTTCTAAAAATAGCCTCAGATGCTATTGCTCTGCCTGTCAGCATCCTAATTAATAGATCACTACTTGAATCTTATGTACCCAAACTATGGCATACTGCATTTATTCTTCCAGTCCACAAGGGTGGCAAAAACTGTAATGTCTCCAATTTCCACCCCATAGCCATCCTCTCCCCTATCTCCAAAATCCTTGAAAAATGCATCCACCTGCAGCTCTTGCCATTCCTTATCAAACACCAACTACTGTCTCCTACCCAACATGGCTTTCGCCCAGGACACAGTACTAACTCCGCCCTTCTCTCCTTCTTACACTCTTTCAATTCAGCACGTGACTCCGGTAATATGGTATCTTCTGTTCTGCTGGACTTATCCAAAGCTTTTGACACCATCTCCCATACCCACCTTCTAAACCATCTCTCTAATCTCAACCTTAAACAAAATCTCTTTGCTGATTCTCCAGCTATCTTTCAAACAGGTCCCAAGCTGTGAAATGGGGCCAAGCCACCTCTATTTTCCTTCCCACCCCCACTGGAGTACCCCAAGGTTCCATACTTGGCCCGTTACTATTCAATATTTTTATTAATGACTTCCCACAAAGCCGTTCCTAACACCAATATTGTGCAATATGCTGACGATTCCACTTTGATCTGCTGTGCCTCTAACCTAACAGAGCTCCAAGCTCTGACACAAAGTGCCTTCTCAACTACTGAAAACTGGATGCTCCAAAATCACCTCTCACTAAATGCAAACAAAACTAAGATTCTTCCTTTCTCCCCCTCAAAATCCTCCACTCTTGATAAAAACTCATTTCAAATTACCAGCCTTAACAACTCCACTATCGAGATCGTACCCTCTGCCAAACTTCTTGGTGTCACGATTGATGATCAACTAAAATTTAATACTCATATCCAGCTAAACATCAAGAAAACACACATAAAACTTGCCTTACTGTATAGAAACAACCACTTCCTCTATCCTCCCACCAGTCTAACTCTTGCTTCTACCTACCTCCTTCCCTCTCTACTGTATGGCGCTCCTCTGCTCACTAATTTATCAGCCACACTTACCTCCAAACTGAAACAATGTTACAACAAAATCTCCAGGTTTGCCACCAATGCCAAATCATCCTCTCATCACTGCACCTCCCTTCACTCTTTAAACTGGCTTGAACTCCCCAATCAACTTGACTTTCTCCAAATCACTACAGCCCACAAATTATTGTTCCAACCCACTAACTGCCCTGCTCTTTCCAATATACTACAACCTTATACCCCCCTTCGATCCCTTAGATCTTCTCACCAAAACCTGGTCACCGTTCAAAAACCCAAGCCCCCAGCTGGTCAGCTTCTCTTATCCTTTACCCTAGCTAAAAAATGGAATGCCCTGCCCTCTACACTAAGGGCCTGTAACAACCTTAATAACTTTAAAACCCAACTTCATTCCTACCTCTATCTAAACAGGAAATGCAACTGCACTCTTCAGCCCATACCTCTCAAGCTCTCCTCCCTCATCACTCTGGGCTAACCTCATTACCTTCCTAACCTCACTCTTAAATGTAGACAGCATAGGTAACTAAATAGTAAAATCTAGTTTTTATGCTATATGCCTGTTTTTTTCTTTCCTCCTGAACAAAATAAAAATTGTTTGTGTTTATTCTTTTTTGTAGCAACCTGTTGTTTGTAATGCAGACTGTCTTTGAATTTCATGTAAGTAAACTTTGTTTCTGTGGAGCTTTTCTCCCTGGACCTCCACTGAAAACGGGCCCCCAAGCCCAGTGGACCTCCCAGGTAATCAAACTGGAATAAATAAATAAATAAGTACATTCCTGGACATTCCAAAATTCAAGATGCTGACTCTACAACAGCTACTGCCTATGCTAGGCAAGAATGTCTGGTTGGTAACTCTAGACTTAAGAGGCTTACCTGCATATCCCAATCAGGGAATCTTGCAGAAGATACCTCCACTTCAAAGCAGGCTATTTGCATTACCAGTTCTCTGCACTGCCCTTTGGCTTATCTACTGCACCCAGGGTCTTCACAAAGTGCCTGGCACCACTGATTGAATTTTGCAGACAAAGAAACATTCAAATTTATCCTTATCTGAACAATTGTCTAATTCAGGCAGAGGGCAAGGACACTCTTCTACAACATCTGGTGTTTGTAAAAAGGCTTCTAACATGCCTAGGGTGCACTATAAATGAAAAGAAATCACAACTGGTGCCCTCTCAAATAATTACATTCCTGGGTGCAAGCTTGAATACAACTGTCCAAATGGCTTACCTCACGCCAGACAAACAAGTTCAATTGATAACATACTTCAAACAAAAGTGGCCACAAAAACCCAGCTATCTGCAAGACAAATTCTGCAGGCTTTGGGGTTCATGGCATCCTGCATTCCACTAATTCCATATGCAAGACTGCATATGAGGAAACTTCAATGGTACCTAAAAAGCTTATGGAGTCAACATTGTCACAGGCTGGAAACAATGATTCCTCTCATTCCTTGCCTGCAACAGGAGCAGAGGCCTGTCACCAAAACAAGGAACTGTCATTCATTCTACCCCCTGCCACCCAAACCCTGACTACAGTTGTATCCGACTATGCTTGGGGGGCCCATCTGGCAGGGAGATGCATTCAGGGCAAATAGAGCGCAACTCAAATGCACCTACATATCAACCAGAAAGAAATGCTAGCTGTACAGAATGCTCTGACAGACCTTCAAGGACTTCCTTCATCCAGGATAACTACTGATAAAGATGGACAACACCACAGTTATGTGGTACATAAACAAGCAGGGGGGTACCCACTCCTACCCCCTTTGCAGATTAGCCATGGCCTTGTGGAACACAGCCTTGACTTACATCTACAAGCTCAATTCCTGCCAGGAAAGCAAAATACTCTGGCAGACGAACTAAGCAGAAATCTTGTGGACCCACACGAATGGAAATTGGATCCACAAATCTTCAGCATGTTGACACGAAAATGGGGGAGCCCAGACATAGATCTTTTTGCCTCTCCCCAAAACTACCAGTTAGACAAATTCTGCACAAGAATTCATCACAAAAAAGCTTGGAAAGTGGATGCTCTATCATTCAGCTGGAAAAAACTATCAGTCTATGGCTTTCCCCCTCTGCCTCTGCTCTCCAAAGTTCTACTAAAAGTCAAACAGGACAAACCAAAAATGATTTTGATTGCTCCAGACTAGCCTCGCCAACACTGGTACCCACTCCTGCGCAATGTGTCACACCTTCCACCGTGGCACCTGCCTCAGACACCTTACTTACTGTCTCAGCAGAACAACCAAATTCTGTACACTCAGCTCCAAACTTTGAATCTTGCAGCGTGGCTACTCACCTAAATTCACCCTTGGCACCCCTCAGCAAACCTGTGATGGATGTCACTTTGGAGGCAAGAAGGCCTAGTACTAGAAAATCCTATCCCTTGTGATTGATTCCAGGCACAGAATATTTTCCATTTGTCAGCATAAGCACAACAGTGCCCAATATTACTCAGATTTTACAATATTTAACCAAGATGCTTCACAAGGGCCTGTCCTTTTCTTCCATAAAAATCCATGCCTCAGCCATTTCAGCTCATTACAACACAGAACCTCCCATCTTCTCTCATCCTCTGCTAAAGTAGTATCTCAGAGGGGCCAAAAACTTAAGACCACCCAGGAGAGCTCCAACCCCTGCCTGGGACCTCAATTTTGTATTGGAAAAACTCACTCTCCCTCCTTTCGAGCCAGCTGCTACTGCAGACTTAAAATTTCTCTCCTGGAAAACAGCTTTCCTTTTAGCAGTCACTTCAGCTAGAAGGATTTCCGAATTACAGGCTCTTATGGCAGTAGAGCCTTTCATTATTTTTCATGCAGACAGGGTGTCTCTCAGGACCAATCCATCCTTCGTGCCTAAGGTGGTATCCTGTGTGGCTCTTAATCAGACCAGTCGTTTGCCAACTTTCTTTCCCAATCCACAGAACAAGGGAGAATGGATTCTGCATTCATTGGATGTACACAGACAACTTAGATTTTACTTAAACAGGACAAAATCTCAAAGAAAATCTGAACAACTACTGGTGGCATTTGCTGCAGGGGCAGAGGGAAAGGCTATTTCAAAGCAGACTATTTCCAAATGGATAAGCCATTGTATTTGTTTCTGCTATATGCACCATGGTAAAACTATCCCCCAGGGGATCAGATCTCATTTCACCAGGGCGGCATCTACTTCTGCAGCCTTTCTCAGAGGTGTTCCTACCAGAGACCTTCTAGAAGCTGCTACCTGGAGCTCAGTTCATACGTTCACCAAACATTACCATTTACCTTTCTTCTCTAAATCCAGAGCTGGCTTTGCCACTGCTGTCCTGCAGTGCCTTATAGCTGGTCCTAATGCTGTATAAATCCATCCTCCCAACCATAGCTTTGGGAATCTACCCAAATGTAATGACTGCAACAGTAAAACATGAAGAACATATTACAGTTGTGTACACTTACCATAAATGTAGATGTTTGAGTGTATTCACTGTTGCAGTCCTGGTTACCCTCCCTCCAACCCCCTGTTTTTCTCTTACTGTACCTCTTCTTTCCTTTACTATGCTTAAAAGCCTTTTTGCTATATTTGCTTTTGTTTGGAGGTATATTTTTGTGTTTTTGCAATATATATATATATATATATATATATATATATAATATATATATGCAAGGTATGCAATAAGAATGAAAATCCTTATGAGGTATTTGCTTCCCACAAGAAATACAATTGTTAACGTTTTCTGACATCGGTCTGAGGCAAGAAAAGTTTCCCCAACAGGGTACTTAGCTTTATAGAAGACTTCGGTCTGAAATTCGAATTCGAAAATCTCAGGAGTCGGCCAACCAGCACTTGCGAACTGCTTCTGCTTCGGGCACCGCGCGGCAAGAAAGACTGAAGAAAATGGCGTTGGTTGCATTATATATACCCCTGGCGCACTGACGTCAGGGAAGAAGCGACAGCAACCGACGCCGGACCAAGACTTTGGAATTCTGGCCAACTGCGGGACCGCCTGACGACAGGATAACCCAAATGTGATGACTGCAGCAGGGTGTACACTCGAACATCTACATTTATGGTAGGTACAAAACTGTACTTTTTTAATTACTTAGATATTTGGCTCCCCATTTGGGGGGCACCTGACATCTGGGGCAAGAAAAATTGATGTAATGGTGTCGGCTGCATGTTTTATACCCCTGATGACCTGACGTCATGGAAGAAGGGACAGCAACCGATGCAGGACCCAAGACTTTATTAATCAGGCCGACTGAGGGCAACCTGCCAACAGATTACCCTAATGTAATGACTGCAACTGTGAATACACTCAAACATCTACATTTATGGTAAGTGTACACAACTGTACTTTACACATGGTTCCTACACAAAGACCTGGTTTTCCTGGGCTGCAGACTGGACACAAAGAAAATGCATGCCTTCTTCCCCCAGAAGAAAGTTCACAGTCTCTTCAAATTCTTCTTTGACCGCTCCTCTACAACACATTGCTCAGCAAGGGAGATGCTAAGAACTTTGGGTTTCAAGGCAGCAACCATCCCTATGCTTCCCCTGGACAGACTTTAAGTGAGGAAAATGTAGTAGTATCTGAAGTCTTTATGGTCCCAATTCTCTTATCCCTTGGACATCCTGATTCCCTTCCTCTCTTGTCTCAAAAAGGAGCTACTTTGGTGGATGGAACAGGTCTACCTCAATCCAGGACTTTTTTTTACACCACCTCCTCCTCTTCAAGAAGTTCAAACAGATGCCTTGGATGAAGCATGGGGGACATGGCAGGAACACACTGAGTGCAGGGCAGATGGCAACTTCAGTTTCTGAAGGAACCTATCAGTCTGAAAGAAATGAGGGTTCTTCTGTAAGTACTGCAGACCTTCTGTCATATATGGAAACCCAGACCACTCCTAGTATACACAGACAACACCACAGTTATGTGGTACATAAACAAACAGGAAAGCACATTGTTTTACCAATTGTGTAGATTAGCACAGGAGGCATGGAACTTAGCCACCTGGATGAACATCACCCTCATAGCTGCATACATTCCTTCAAAGGGCATTATGCTGGCAGACTCCCTAAGCCACTCCTTGGATGACCCCCATGAATGGACATTGTCTAGGCGATCATTCTTCAATGGGTCACTCCTCAGATAGACCTCTTTGCATCATCAGCTTCTCCAGTTCCACACTGGAGAACCTTGTCCCATAGCCTGGAGGACAAATGCCTTCTCTTTCCAGTGAGCAGGAAAGTTCCTTTATGCCTTTCCTCCACTGCCTGTTCAAAAATTCTTTTGAAGGCACTCAGACTCCTTTTATTGACACCCTTTTGACTGAGGCAACATTGGTTTCCCCTGCTATTTCACCTGACAAAGAGAAATTATAGGAAAATACCTCTACAACTGGAACTGATTACCGAACAGGAAGGATTGCTTCTCCACCCAAATATTCCCTTTCTCAGCTTGACCCTATGGATGGTAGGATTTTAATCCCTCAAAGACAATGTTTCACTGAAGAGAATGTTGAAGTACTACAAGACAAAAGGAGACCCACTACTAGAAAATCTTACACAACTAAATGGAAAATGTTTTTTTATTGGTGATGCAAGCACAGTTAGGACCCACTCTAATCAGAGGTCCCTGTTGTACTTCAGTACCTTTGTGAACTACTTCATTCAGATTTGGCTTACTGTCCTGTAAAACATCTCCTGTCTGCCATCAGTGCCTGCCTGCCTCTTAACCCTTTAATTGTGGTGAAAGTAAAAGTCAAACTTTTCTTAAGGGCAGTTCTGCATCTTAACCCACCAAGGAAACCCATCCCTTCCCTTGGGATCTCAATTTTGTGCTGGAAAATCTTTCTTTGCCTCCTTTTGAACCAGCATCATCTGCTTCTCTAAAATTCTGTACTTGGAAAACTCTCCTACTCTTAGCGCTCATGTCTGCTAGGAGAGTTTCTGAGTTACATGGCCATTCTTCCTTTCCTTATTTTCCACAAAGACAGGGTGACTCTCATGGCTAATCCATCATTCACATCCAAGTGAACTTGCTGTTCCTCAGTCAGATTACTCATCTAATCACTTTCTTTTACAGTCACCAAAATAGGAGGAAAAGAATCTTACATTCTCTGGACATTCACTGACAACTGAGATTTTATCTAGACAAAGCTAAGTCGTTTAGGAAGATTAACCATCTATTTGTATCTTTCATGAGCCAGTCTCCAAACAAACAAACTCTTACACCTTGGATCCCCAAGGCCATATCTTTCTGCTACTCAAACTATGGTAAGTCCTTCCCTTCCTAACCAAAAAGCTCATTCCACTGGGGCAGTAGCTTCCTGAGGGCTTTTCACAAGGGAGTAAATGCCAGGTCAGACTTGGAAGCAGCTACTTGGTCGTGTGTACACACCTTCACCAAACACTACAAAATTGATAACTTCTCCAGGTCCAGGACAGTCTTTGCTAGGTTGGCCCTATCTGGATTGCTAGACAATTCATCTACACAGTAGCCAACCAAACTTCTCTCTACCTCCTTCAACTCTGGGAATTACCAGTGTGTAAGGAATACAGCAACTGTAATTTCAGTCAGGACATATTACACTTGTATAATAACTTATCATATTAGTCAATGTCCTGATGAACACTGTTGCAGTATTTCATCCCACCCTCCATGCTCTCCTCTCTGGCTTACTTCAGCCTTATTTTTCTTCTCCCCTTCTGCTTTAACCTCTGCTCTGCTGCATGGAAATAGGAGTATTTACTTACCTATTTGAGCTACGCTCCTCCTAGCTGACCAGTCTCCATCTCTCAATAGTCTTCAGGTCGCTGGCTATATCCCTACTCTGATGAGCTGAGGTCAGCATCAGACATACAGCCTTGGGAAGGTAAGCTTTTGTACCCTGGCCGGACATCTACAGTGACAACCCATATGTCAGGAACACTGTGACAGTGGTTAGTAGGACATCTTCTGTGCTAATAAGTTCTTACACAACTGTAATTTCTCAAGTTTAATACTGCTTTCTGTGTAGTTTAGGCTGCCTGTTGTAATTAACACAACCAAACTGCACATAGCTGCTATTCGTTGAAAATTTCTTGCAGTAATTTACAAAATTTTGTGATTACAGAGAGGTAGGAAAGGTGGATGGGTACAGAAGAGGGAACTTAGACAACATCAGAACAGCCGACTCCTTGGTGCAACAGTGAAACTGAATTGCCAAATCAGAGAACAAAGACAGACAAGTAGTTGAATAGAAGAACATACTCTGTTTTAACTATATTTTTAAATAATGTAACTTTCTGTTTTGTATACATTCTTTCTGCACAGCACATGGGAGAGGGTTTGTTTATTGTAAATGGTTAACTAAACTGCCATTCAATCTACCAGTGAGATTTCCCAACATGTCCATGACTCGGATCTGTACTACCTGTCCTTCCTTCTAGCCACTGAGGCAGACATTGTTTAAGCAGAGAGGGGCTGCTTCTATAGCCAGTTGGTTATTCATAAAGTGACATCTGGTTAAATGCAACAACCATTCAAGTACAGGTGATTGCATTTCAGTCAATTAGTACAAAGTAGGCAAAAGAGAAACTCATAGGGAAATAAAAAATCAAAAATTCACCCATGGGTTTTTAAAGATATGCATGATTCGATGAGTATGAGACGGCAACATAACCAGAATTCTGCCTCAGTAACTGAAAACACTGTACTAGTAGTCCAGAACAACATATTACTGGAATAGGAAAACAACAAAACATAGCTAGTGAAAATGTAAGCAGAGAACATGTGTCTGATAGCCAAAGCATAAAATGTTGGACAGGTAGGATGATTGTCAGGCATTTAACACATCGTTGTATATAACACACCGGAAAACCTGAACTAGATGAAAATATAAGTAATGCTTTATTACACCCCTGTAGTATGAAAAACTCCATGCTAAGAACCAGCAAACAAAAGCTATAGACAGACAGTACAGAAGTCCAGCTGTACAAAAAAAAAAAAAAAAAAAAAAACTATAAATACTTGCATTGCAACAAAACATTTTTAACATCCAAATGAACAGCACAAAATACAGGCAGAGTTTCAGATGATTAGCTATGCTATGCAGGGCTCCTGGACATCTCCCTAGCAAAAGATATGTCACACTGGTTCCGTCATTTGTACTTTGAGGGAGGGTACAAGGCCAGACTAATTGCCTTCTTCAGTCAATCAGTATCATTTGTCTCACATGACAAACCTTAAGCAATTCATGGAGGTATACAGTATGTGGTGTCCTTGTGGAATTTTGGTTCCTTGGGGACTTACTTCTTCTCCCCTGTTCCAGGAAGTGTTTTCGCTCATGCACAGTTTGATTCAATCCAACGATCTCTGCCTCCCAGGCTGCTAGGATTACAGGTGTATGCCACATGCCCAGTGCATTTTGACCTTAGCCTGTGATGCCAGCCCTCCACACTGTTCTGTGCCCATGGGAGTAAAGAGTTGGTCAGATCAAATGTAGACCAGAATTGTGGAGGAAGTGTTGGGGGGGAGTTGTAATTTTTAGAGTCACATGTATCATAAGGATGAGGGTGCCCATGAATATGTAATGACTGATAAAGTATATTAAAAGGCTCCTTAGCAGCAGCAGATCCGGCATCTCTAATTGTCCTAAAGGCCTGATGTCAGAAGAAAGAGGGGTCAAGGTAAAAGCTCTTTCTCCACAGTGTGAAAGTCAAAATCGGTTGCATGTTTAAGGCACAGGCCAAATTTTTGCACCTTTCTCCAAATTATTTTCTCCGAAGTTGTCCCCAATGGAAGAGACACTGATGCATGCTTCAGCAAAGGTAGGAATGAGTGCATTGTATGTGGCCAACTCAGAGCCCTTTATAATGAAATGAGGGTTTGATTCTGCTGACACCACCACTTCAGTAGCAAATTGGTGTTATCCTTCCCTCCCAGTCTGTCACAGATGTCATGCAACTGCCAAAAGGCAAATATTTTTATGAGCACGTTTTCATCTGGAGTTGCAAAGCTGTTGTCTAATGTATATAAGTTGCTGCTGGTTGTCAGCAGGACAGATATGTTTTCCCATCATCCAGGTCAGTATGACACGTTCTGAAATGGACTTCTTCAAGAGCAACATTATATAGGCTTGGGAGCATGGCCCACTTACAGCTGTGCCAGAGAGTCCTGCAGTGTAGTGTTAATGAAAGATTCTTTACTCAGCAAAACATTCACAAGTAATGGAACATAGTCAGAATATAGTCATATATATAAATATATATATATATATATATATATATATATATATATATATATATATAGTCAGTGGAATAGAGGAGCATTTCCCTGCAGTGTCTCAGAGGTAGTGGTCCTAAATGCTATGTTTGTGTGGTGGTCTTTGAATTGGAAGGAGAGGCAGGTGTGTGTGCCTAGGTTTCATGGAAGGTTCACCTAGATATAAACAATATTATTTTTATGCTTTATTACTTGCTTTAGTTTTTCGTTTTTTTTTTTTTTTTTTTGCATTTCTTCTAAAAATTTTGCATTTTAGAAAATGCCTTTCGCTATGCATAGCCTTAAATGCATATACCACTAGTAACTGTCTAAACCTTCATCCACAGCCCACGAAATTTTATTCTTTCAGTCATGTAAGAACTTTACAAGGAAGATCCTGCTGAGAGAGTTGTAGGTTTATGTGTAAGGTTCTGTACTGAGCAACAAATAACATCATTTTAAATCTTATTTCCAGATGAGGTTGTACTGAAGTTTGAAAATGGTCGAGTGCGTGCACGAAATGTAGACTCTGACACACTGCCAGTTGTTGTTCATGGCAATGGACCCACCAAGGTAAGAAAAAGTAAATATATGTAATGTGTTTGCATGTGCACGTGTGGACATGCATGACATTTGTAAATTTGCATTATAGCTTTTATTTAAGACTATTACCCTATGGGTAATTTTCATTTTAACGTATTTCATGGTATGGTTCATAGGTTCATAGGTTGGTACTAGGCTATCTGCCCTAGGGCCTATACAAGCCAACCCATAACAATTCCCTGGCTATTTCTTCTCACACTATTTACTTCCCTGGACCCCTATCTAGCAGGGCGACTGACGTGATCCCTGGAGTGAATTTCCTTTCTCCCATCCAATCATCAAGGTTCTGTTCGAAGAGGGCCAAAGAGGCGCTCTGCTTGACATGTATGGGCAGTCTATTCCAGAGTCTGGGGAGTCTCTGGGTCAAGAACCTATCCCTCCAGCATGTTTTGTTTATTGTGATGACAAGATTTAGATCCCTGGAGTGTGTGGCTCTGAGGGATTGGGATTTCTTTAAGTGTAGCATGTCCAACAGCTCTGGGTTTGACATGGCCTTGTATGTTAAGCAGGGATCGCCCCAGAGTAGACGATATGCGACAGAGTATAGCTGGAGTTTTTTAAGGCAGTCAGCATAGGGCATCTGCTTTAGGCCTGTGATTCTTTTAGTGAAGTATTTCTGTGGCCTTTCCTGTTGTTGCAGATGTCTTGAGAGGTACATACCAAATGGGGCATTGTATTCTATAATGGGTCTAATGAGGGATGAGTACAGAGGGACAATGACCTCCCTTTTTCTGGATGAAAAGCCCTTAGTGATGAGGTGTGCCACATAGAAGGATTTCCTGACTGTTGTGGTGATGTTGTTATTGAAGGTGAGACCACTGTCCACCTGTGTCCCTAAGTCTCTTATCACACTTTCGGTGTTTAGTGTACTGCCACCTATGTGATAATTCATGGGTACATGTTTTTTCCCAAAAGGGATAACTATACATTTCTTGGTATTGAGCTTGAGCCCATGGCTCTGGCACCAAGCATCTGTTTCTGTAAGGCTTTTGTAGAGTATCCACATCATTTGGGGATTCAGTAATGGCTACCAGTTTGCAGTCATCTGCAAACTTTGTTAGCCAGAGTCCCTTATTGTTGGCCTGCACTTCAGAGAAGTAGATGCCAAACAAGAAAGGTCCCAGGACTGAACCTTGAGGTACTCCACTTGCCAGTTGTCTGGAGCTGGATTTGGAGTCAGCTACTTTTACAGTATGGGTTCTGTCAGTAAGCCAGTTGGCAACCCATTGAGTGATGTAGGAATTAATGCCCAGCTTAATAAGTTTATCTATGATTCCAGAGTGGGGGATGGTGTCAAAGGCCTTGTTGAGGTCCAGATAGGCTGTGTGGACTGCCTTACCCTCATCCATGGCTCTGGAGACTGATTCGAAGAAGTCAATAAGGTTCAAGAGACGAGATCGGCCCTTCACAAACCCAAACTGGGTGGGGTCCAGTGTTTTAAGGTTGCCAATGTCTTTGTTTATAAGTTCCATGATAATACGTTCCATGGTCTTGCAGATCAGGCTTGTCAGACTGATGGGGCTGTAGTTCCCCGGATCCAAGGTGGATCCCCCCTTGTGGAGTGGGATAACTGTAGCTGTGCACAACTCAGTGGTCACGAAGCCTGAGGTGAGGGTATGATTAAACATGACACTTAGGTGAGTTGCCAGTTCATTTTGTAGTTCATGTAGTACACAGCCCGGGATGTCATCTGGTCCCATGGATACTGTATTCTTAGCTTTGGAGAGTGCGTTTTTTACCTGTGTGGCCATTATTACCGGAATTTGGCAATCTTCCAGTATTGAGATGGGCCATTTAGTTGGTGAGAGGGAGGTGAAGTTGGCACTTAATCGATCTGCCAGGATATTGGCAATATCCTTGGGATCATTATATTTAATGCCATTCTGTTGTAGCTCAGAGCAGATCTGAGCATTGCCATTTAGATTCTTGACATAGTTATAGAATGCCTTGTGGTTGTCTTTGGAATCTTTGGCAATTTTTTTTCGTAACTAGCTTTGGAGGATTTAATGAGGGATCTCAGCTTTTTACTGAGGCTGGTAAGGGAGTTTTTTGCATCCTGGGATTTTCCTCTTTTCTGAAACAGTTTTTTCCTTTTGTTGTAAAGTTTGTTTATGGCAGGGGACCACCAGATTGGATTCCTTTTTTTGGAGGAGAGCATCTTGGTTCTATTTGGGATGGCACGATTCATGCATGAATGGATGTGCTTGTATAGTGCCTTAATGTAGGACTCGGCAGTCAAACTTTCAGTTCCCGTTTGCATGGGTGTCACGAGGTTTGTAACTTCTGACTTGAGTAGCATGAAGTTGGCCTTAGAGTAGTTTTTTAAGGAGGTTTCCTTACTGGGGGTTGGGGGTGGGATGTGGATGTTAAGGGTGATTAGCTTATGGTCTAACCTGAACAATGAGGGGGTGACCATAGGTGTGGAGCATCAATTTCCCATGTTGGTAATGACCAGATCTAAGATATTGGAGCCCCTGGTGGGACTATGGATTAGTTGATCCAGGGCATTGGAATTTATGAATTCCAAGAACCGTTGGGCAAAGGTGTTGGTGCACGAGTAGGTTTCCCAGTTAATGGCAGGGTAGTTGAAATCACCCAGTATTAGGGTGTTGGTTGTATATTAATATTTTCCAATATGTTTAGAAAGGTGTAATGAGAATCTTGGGGCATGGTGAGGGATCTGTAGCAAGCTACAATTTGGATTGCAGTCTTACCTAGTGTTAGTTGCACCTGCAGAATTTCAGACACATTGTGTTGGGCAACTAACCTGGGGGTGTGAATATCCTTGGTGAATATGGACACTCCTCCACCTTTAGTGTTTCGATCCTGGTTTATGCTTCTTGTTTTTTTTCGTTTATATGATTTAGTAGCCATGTATATTTTTTCCCAAACAGCAACCAGCTTGAAACATTTATATATTCCAACTGGTTACCATTTGTTGATCATATCATCTTGCAAACCTAAGTTGAAGAAACTTACTGTAAGCTCAAATTTAACCCACATTAATTTTTTTTTAAATGGTCAAAACCCTCTGCATACAAGTACCTCTTTTCAGGAGTGGTCTGGAAGAGTGGATTCATATTATTAAAACACGAAAAACACTTCTGTAAAAGCACCCACTGGTAATCTAAAACAACCAGGATGCAAGGATCACGAACCAAGCGTTGAGTAAAAAGTTTTTTAATTGTAACAGCTTCACCAGTTCAGCTAAAAATGCAAACACTTCCAAAAAGTAAAGTCAGTCAAGCGCTTTCACCCGGGCCCTCCCAGGCTTTCTCAAGACATTTTTACATTGGGTGGTGAGTCTATTTATAATACCCTTGTCCAACCCAAATACTTTAATTAACAATCAATTAAATTGTTGTTGTCACATTTGCAATTTAAAGAGATAAAGCATTTTGTGTCAAGTATACAAATACCATGCTACACTTTGCTCCCATCATAACCTATACAATTCCCTATTCACTTTGTTCCTATCTACCCAACATTGTTCACATTTTATTAACATTGTTAGAAAACATGTACCTATTTACAATATTGACATCTGTTTAAAATTCTAACTAAAATATTCTTGTACTAAACCACTTATAACTAAAACCATCTATTGCTAAAAACCAAATAGCTTCTATTATGCTTCATAACATTTTGAAACATGTGTAACATATCCTTTTTTAAACATTTAATATAGTTTAACCTAGCCTTAGCCAGCAAAGACTGACCTCTAACTGTTGTTCTTGTGGTCTCATTTAACCATCATTAACATTCTAAATCTTTGGAAAAGTTTTTAACATCTCTCAGCGTACATATTGTATTGCTGCCTATAGTAATCCTAATGCCAACCCACATCATTCAGTTCCAGGTTGCCTACTCTTGGTGCCTAACCAACTAATTTGTTTGTTGAAGGTTAATCATTCTCCTACCCCACTTTATAACTTTGCCCTTCTCATTTTTAATAAGCTGGTGATACTAATAGCCCCATTAAGCCCAGGGGATTTTGCTGCTTCTAGTTTCACCTGCCAAAGCAGTTCCTTGTATTCCAAGGATGTTTCCCAGTCTCCCCCTCTGGGGCCAACATGTACTTGTTCAAGCACCATAAGTCTTAGTTCCATGTTTTCACATGTTAGTGAGTGCTTGAAAAATGCATTGGTCTCCTTCCCCTTACTAATTTCATAAAGGTGCTCGTACACCCTTTTGGCTAACGTCCTCTCCGTTTTTCCTACATAGAAACATTGGCAATGTTGACATAACCCTAAGTAGACTACTCCCTTAGCCTTACAGTTAAAGTAACCTGGAGATCTTAAATAAATTTTTCTTGAATTCAAGTAGAAGCCTTTCTTATCGATCATATTTGGACACTGTCTACAAGTGTTACATCTAAATGTGCCATTCTTGTTGTTTCTTCCTTTTTTCATTTCATAATTTGCTTCTAATAACTCTTTTAAATTTTTGTTTCTCCTTCTAACTAACTGGGGTTTGTTGCCAAGTGTTTTCTTAAATTCCTCGATTATAGTTACAATAGGGCAATATTTGTTAATAATTCTTTCGACTGACCAACTTTCATTGCAATTCGTGTGCACGAACAGACACCCTTGTTTTTCACTTTTTCTCCAGCTTTACTATTATTGTCTCTACGTTCTTCCCCTAATAAAGGAAAATATTTGTCCTTTCTCTGATCTTTTACTTCTGTTATTATTTCTTCTATTAGTTGTGTGGGGTACCCCCTCTCCTCAAACAATGTTTTTAAAAATAGGCACTCCTCATTAAATAACACCTCTTCACTACACATTCTAGCCGCCCTGATGATCTGTCCTTTAATAACTCCTTTTCTTTGGAATACGGGGTGGTTGCTGTTAAAATGGAGAAACATATTGGAATAACTATTTTTTCTGTGTATACGTGACGTGAAGCAACCCTTTTCTGCATTTTTGCATAGATCTACATCCAAGTACTGCAACCTGTCAGTACTAATGTTGCACGTAAATTTTAAAAATTCAGTGCTATCATTAATGTATTCAATAAATTGTTCAAGTTCTTCAATACTACCCTTCCATAATATACATATATCATCTAGGTAGCGTTGATAATGTGTAAGATGTTCTGCCCACCGTGTATTGAATACAAATTTAGATTCCCAATAACTTAGGACAATGTTAGCATATGCAGAGGCGCAGGGGGTCCCCATTGCCACACCTTTTTTCTGTCGGAATAATTCTCCACAGAAAAAAACAAAATTGTTTTTCAAGATAACCTCCATTAGTTCAACCAATAATGCTATCATTTTGCCTCCTAATTTTGAATGCTCTGCCAGCATATCATTGAACCATATTAACCCAGTTCCATGTGGAATACTTGGGAATAATTCCACTACATCCACTGTTACCATATAATTAGTTCCCTGATACAATTCTTTCTTAATGCTCCTTAAAAATTCCCAGGAGTCTTTGCATAAACATTTTAAAGATGTTGTGAATTTTTTCAATATTGCATCTATGAATTTCCCAAGTGGTTCGGTAATCCCCCTAGCCCCTGCTACAATTGGTCTATATGGTCAATTTGGATTCATATTATACTAAAATGTACATTGGGAAACTCATTCCAAAAGCTGCAAGGTTTAACATAGTTGTAGCTTGTCATGTGTGCATTAATGGGAAAAGGGGTTGTGGTTGGATGGATGGATGGACTTTACTTAAAAAAGCTGAACAGAAGCTGTACGTAGCTCCAGAATGTTACAGTTGCATTGTTATTATTTACCTATTCTGGTTATGCTTTGTTGACCGGGTTAGACCCACTAAACTAGTGGCCAGTTTTTAGGAGCGACTTTACTATGATATTAGCAGTATTTCACAAATTTACTATTTTAAGCACATTTCTTAAACTGCACAGATAATGTTAGGGAGCATTACTGTAAGTAATTTAAGGTTGAAAACATAATAAGGAGTGGGATCGTCAGGCTAATCAAAGTGAACTAATTAAACTGTCATGGGAAAGAAGATAAGCTGACATGCTACCTTAAATGGGATTCATCATTGTGGAGAGTAACAGTTGATTGTTTTGCCTTTGACTATTTTTTTTTCAACCAGCATTGCAGTAAGGCCATTTTTCATGCTGTCATCCTAGACCATAGTTACAAGTGTGGGACTGAAATACTAATGCTATGCTTTTGACGTCTGTGTGAGGTGGTTACATGTCTGTTTCCATGATGGAAAGTTAAAAGTAGAATACTTTTGATTGCTGTGGGTAAAACTGACCTCTTTATTATATATGTTGGGAGGGTGGCTTAATGCTAAGGTGTTTGCCTTACAAACACAAGGTGCAAGGTTTGAGTCTCACAAAGGATAATTGGCTAGGCTTAAAATGGCTCACAAGGGCAGTTAGCTTAGTACTAAACTATGAACCTATGAACTATAACCTGAGGCTAAACAGAGTTAATTTAATGCAAGAAGAGTGATTACTACTGAAAGAGTGGATGGTAACTGTGTGTATATCTGATCCAAAGAAGAGAGAAGTTGCAAAATGAGTGAGCCAGAAAACCAAGTGTGCAAGATTTACAGGAGTCTACTACAAGTGCTCTTGTGTCATTAGCTTGCAACACACTTCCCTTCTGCCACTCACTCTTGTTGGCAAGTCCCTCAACTCCTGCCACCCAGATTCCCATGCACTGCCACTAAGATAACTCTCCCTCCCAGAACTATGACCCTAACCCTAAAAACAACTCCCATTCACTACCTAAATCTATAATCCCCCTCCCTAACCGTAACTCTAACTCTGAGCCAACTTCAAATCGCTTTCTAAGTCTAAAATCCCCCCTCCCCTCACTAACCCTAACTCTGTGCCAACTCTCATTCACTTCCAAAACCTAAAATCCCCCTCCCTAACCCATAATCTAGAGTTAACTCCAGATTGCTCCCTAAACCTAAAATCCCCCTCCCCTTCCTAAACTACAGCCCCCTCCCTGTTTCCCTTCCCCATTTACCAGTTCTGCGGTGAGAGGTCCATTGCCTGTGACCATTGCAGCAGATGTGCCTCTGAACTCACATCTGAGTTTGAACAGCTGCTTGGCCAGTAGGCTTGACGGGGGTTCCCAGAGTTACAGACAAAGGCCTTTATATATTTATGGTTAATGAGGAAAGTAAATCTGAATAGCAAGGTAAATAATTAATGTTAAGGATTTATATGTCAGAAAGATAAAGATGCATGTTTTTCTCTTATATATTTGCTTACTCTTTTGAAATCAGTATCAACTACAGTGTGGGAAAATCACTCCCAACCCCCGCTAGCCTCCCTCACATTTCCTTGGTCTCCCAGATGATGAACCGCTGAAAGAAAATTCAGTGGGGAAAATAATTTCCAAAAAAACAGAATGAACTGTGAGACTAACCCGTCTACCACAGCAAAAAGGCACATAGATGCAAATACATTTTCTATCCCAAACAAATTGCTATCATCAGGCAAGCTTGTATTTATTGAAACTGACTTTTAACAAGTTTTCTTTCAGCAGTTTACTTTTGAGACATCAATGGATATTCCACTTTCTGGGAATGTCTCCAATTGTGCTGATCTCTCAGTTTAGTAAACTTTGTGGCTACTGGTTCGGAGAAAACAGAAAGTTAATTCAATTACTAGAGATGGTGTCATACACAGGATGCAGGCATCTGCTCACCCCCTCTGCAGCCTGCCACTGGGATTAGCATAGCCCTTTTTGTAGTCCTGTGTCAAGGGTAACATTTTAAACAACAAAGTTGTTCCTTTATAGATTTTTTTGTGCACATCAAATTCATGGTGGTGCAGTAGACCCAATGAGTATCAGTTGCAAGTGTTTTTATGCCACAAGTACAAGTCAGTGCAATTATTAATAATTAAATAATAATTAGAAGATACTCCCTTAAGAAAGAACCATTACAAGAGGTTGGCATAAGCTGACCTCTTCCTTGCTGCAGACAGGAAGAATCTGAGAGGGATACTGTGAAAGATTATCAGTGAAATTTAGCCTGACACTTCAGTGGATGAGCTAATGCTGTCATGGCAGCCATCCCCCACCAAAGTTTGATGATCTTATAGTATGATATAGTAGAATGGGTTTATAGGATTATCTGCCTATGGCATGGGTGTTAGATCAGTTAGGATTTCCTCGACTGGTTGCTGCTGCAAAAACATATGTCAAATAAGTGACTGGCAATTAAAAAAGATTAAATTATATCACTGAACCTGTCAATAACAGTTAAGACAATTTGCCTCTACCCGACTACTACAAATCTTCTTCCGTTATGGGCATGGGGTAAGCATCTAAGTCTGTGTGTGACTATTTAGTTTCCTATAGCAGAACGGCTGCGGTGGTGCAGCAGTTAGCATTGTCGCCTCACAGCAAGAAGCTCCCTGGTTCAATCTTCAGCTGGGATGCCTTCTGTGCGGAGTCTGCATGTACTCCATGTGGTTGTATGGGTTCCCTCCGGGTGCTCCGGTTTCCTCCCACATCCCCAAAGACATGCTGCAAGTGGATTTGACACACTAAAATTGGCCCTAGGCCTGAGTGAGTGCATGTGTGCGCCTTCCATGGAAGGTTGGGTGTCAGGCTGGCAACTCAACACCGTAAAACTCTACTGCCAATCATGAGTGGACAAGGTGATCCGCTGTGGCGACCCCTAACCGGGAAAAGCCGAAAGAGAGAGAGGGAGTCTATGCAGAATCTGGTGAAACCATACTTTCTTTTGGTCTGAGCATTACAAGTGAAGCACGGGATTTGTTTAATTCCTGGCGTACCTCCAGATCCAACAACTCATGCAATTGATCCCACTTGATTTGCACTCTGTAAGAAGTTTGCCTGATTAGCTGTTTGGTCTGTATGTCCACATGGTGTTCTACGAGCTAAGTACACCCTAGCTTAGTAATGAACATGTCCCAAAACTCCTATAGTACTGATTAGATAGGTATTGGACAGTGGATATGAAGTATTACATCATTTATTATTTATTTATATTTTATTTATTTTACATTTGTTTACCGGCAAAGTCTGACTGGACACAGGTCCATTTTCAGCGGAGGCCCGGGGAGAAAAGCTCCACATTACATTACATGAGAGTAAAAAGCAGTAGAACATACATACATACATATGGGATATATGCACATCAGAACAACATGCTGATGATTAACAAACATACATATAGCATATATATACACACAACAGGACATCATGCTAGTGATTAACATTTCTTACAGTAGACAATCAGAGGTACATTTTTTTTTCTTTTGCAGTTATAAGTTTTGTGACGTATCAGGCCCAGCCTCGGTGATAAGATCTATCACAACCTCTCTCGCTGATTCCTCCTGATACCTATTGAAAATGTATTTATTTATTTCTTTTACATTTGTTTACTGGGAAAGTCCAACTGGACACAGGTCCTTTTTCAGCGGAGGCCTGGGGAGTAAAGCTCCACACAGTACATACAAGGTAACAACATTTGAATAAACTTGAATGAATTTTTGTCACACTTAGTTACAATTTATGACTATTACGAAAGAAAAACAAGTCCCATAAGTACATTATATAACTACTATGCTAAATGAAGTACAAAATCTATCCAGAGGTATTTGTAAGCAAGTCGTCCTAGCTAAATTGTCAGTATTTTAAAGTACCTATGTTTATATATAGTGTTAGAGTCAGCCTAGAAGGGGTGATAGCACCAGCTGAATGTTGATGTTTTAATCTGGATTGGTGCATGGGCATAGCCAATTTGTAAATAAATGAGTTTTTAGCACTTTTTTAATTTGAGTTGAGGTTGAGATAGATGTTACGTTGGAGGGTAGTGTGCTCCAGATTTTGGCTATATAGTTAGAGAACAGGGATTCGTCAGAATGATTGTTGGCTGTGGTTATCTTTATCAAGGGTTTGCTAATAGAGTGCAGAAATCTGGCCCTGGAGTATGGCTGTAGTAGGTTTTGCAGTGCAGGAGTTTTCTCTGGTTGATAGATTTTCTGAGCCATAGTTAGTTGGTTAAAGAGCAAGAGCTGAGGAAGTTTTAACCAGTTGAGTTTGAGTGCTGCAAAGTGATGTGACCTAAAGGCAGAGTTAGCTTCAAACCTGGCAGTTTTGTTATAACAGGAGTCAAGTTTTTCTAACTCAGATTTTCTTAGGTTAGTTAATATGGGTGAAGCATAGAGCAGTGTAGAGATAAGATGGATTTTGGGTAATAGTAGTTTTAGAATTGTTAGTGAGGTATTGATTATTCCTATACAGTGCACCAAGTTTTTTGTGTACTTTTTTATGGTTTTGGATATGTGGATGTCAAATCTCATATTGCTGTCTATTTCAATTCCCAGAAGTTTGGTGTGAGGTGTGGGTGAGGTTGTAGTGTTGTTTGTTGTTACAGCATTGAGTGTGGAGCGGGATGTAGCAGCTTTAGTGGGATGGAATAGCATGAGATTGTTTTTTTTGAGGTTCAAAATTAGGTGGGAGTTTGTTAACCAATTTTCTACTGCTGTGAAGAATTCTTGAGTTAGTGTTTGTAGTTTTATTTTATTTTATTTTTACATTTGTCACTTGGGTTAGTCCGACTGGGCCCAGTGAGCTCTTTTTCAGTGGAGACCCAAGGAGAAAAGCTCCAGGAAATAATAAAAAAAAATAAGAAAAACTTAATAATTCAAGTTGTAAGGTACAGTACAGAAACAGAGAAATATACAATACAAATATATACAGGCAAAAGTACAGTATTTTGAGAATGCAGTAACAATACGTTTGAGAAATTTGGTTAGCCATAAGTTATGTACAAGCAATGTAGCAATTGCCTAAAATAAAAAAAATTCAGAGTAACATCATGACATAGTACAACAAAGATGCATTTAATAGCATAGGTACTAACTGAAGAGACAGTAATATAAGTAGACAGTTTAGGTAGATACCAGGCCGATGTGTTAATTGAGAGAAGAAGAAAAATTCATTAGGTAATTATAATTCTTATAGTTAGTGTAGTTATAAATAATTCTTGTAGAGTAGTAGCAGAACATACCACTGTAGAATCATCTGCATACTGAATGACTGAGGCATGCGTGGCGGAAGTGTGAAGGTTGTTTGTAAATATAGAGAAGAGTAGGGGACCTAATATGGAACCTTGGGGAACTCCAGTGGTCACAGGAAGAAGGGATGACAGAGTTTCTTGCCAGCGTACTGCTGGCTGGGATCCATATAGGTAGTCCTGGAAACGGGCAAGAGTGGATTGAAGTAGATTCATCTTAGAAGGACATTGACGAGTTTGGTGTGGGAGTCCATATTGAAGGCTTTTGATAGGTCTAGGAAGACAGAGGATAAATATGTACCATTGTTTCTGTGAAATTGACAGTGTTAGTGGATGATGTTAGTGCAGTAGTACTCCAGTGGTATGCACGGAAACCATGCTGAGTACTGGTTAGGAGCTTTTTAGTTTGCAGGTAATCCATAATCTGGTTATGTACAATTTTCTCAAGTATTTTTGATAGAGGGGATAAGATCACAATTGGTTAGTAGTTGGACAGATCAGTAGAATTGCCTTCTTTGTGAAGTGGGATTATATGGGAAGTTAGCAGTTAGTCTTAAAAATTTTGCTGGTAAGTTGTCTACAGCTAGAGTAGTGGATTTTAGTTTCTTAAGGAGACTTTTTATTGTTGCAGTTGAGCCGGGTTGAAGGAAGAATGTGGTGGTGTTTTTTCTTGGAGTAGGGGTAGCTGTACTAGGAAAGAAGCTTTGATTTTTGGAGAGGGCCAAAATAGTTGTGGTAAAGTATTTATTGACTTGGGTAGCAATGTTGTCTGAGGTATTATTAGTAGTTGGGTGGGGTGTACTGGTTTTGCCCAGTAGGAGAATGTTGTTTATAGCAGACCAAATTTTTTTTTTGGATTATTTTGATACTTGGTTTGACTGTTAGAGTAATAATTAATTTTGTCTTGTTTTATTTGTTTCTTTGTTTTGTTTCTAAGCTCTCAGTAAGTTTGCTTTGCAGTTAGAGATTTAGTTTTGTACCATTGATCCCAGGCTTTGTCTCTTGCTTGTAGTAGTTGCCTAGTATCTTTGTTTAGCCATGGGACAAAGTTAGATTTAATTCTTATAGACCTGGGAGGAGCCTGTGTATTTAAGATAGTAAGAAAGGTGGTATAAAATATTCTACAGCATCTTCTAGGGGAAGTGTTTTCAGTGGTGTCCAATTATAGTGTTTGACTATGTCTATAAAGTTGTTGGAATTAAGGTGTCTTTTCTTCCATATTAGTGGTAAGTAGTTTGTTTAGTTGGGTTAGTTTTTGTCTAAGTAAATAGGTTGGATGGTGGTCACTTAGGCAGTTAGGGAGATGGCCAGAGCGAGGGCAGTGGGCTGGTTTGTCTGTTAAGATCCAGTTGAGTATGGAGTGCTTATTAGATGACTTGTTATTCCCAGTGGGAGTTTGGATGAGTTAAGTAAAGTCATACAGATTAATATGACTAGTGAGGTTTTGGGAAGAGCAGTTTGACCAGTCAATATTAAAATCACCCATGATTATTGTTTCCTGGGGAAGTGATTTTGTGGTCCAGTTTAGTATATTTTCTAAAGTTTGGATGTTACTGAGTGAGATATAGGCACCAATTATGTTTGTGTTTTTTTTTTAGTTAATGATAAGTTTAGAAAGGAACACTTCAGCATTGTCAAAGTTGAAAATACTGTGATCTAAGGCTTCTACAGAAAGATGATTTTTAAAGAGTAAGGCTATTCTGCCACCTCTTTTACCTATTCTGTCTAGATATATGACATTATACCCTGAAGGGAGAATCTCATTATTGGTAATATTTGGTTTAAGCCATGTTTCTGTGATTAGTATATCTGGTGAGTATACAGAGAGGTTGGCATGCAGTTCATGGACTTTGGCAGTGATACTTCTAATGTTAATATTTAATAGCGAGGTATCAGATTTGTGTCTAGGACGGACTGTTATTGAGTATGAGTGGGTGGTATTTTGGGGTGATGTGCAGCTTAGAGTAGTATATGAGACACGGTTTGGGTTTGTTTGCTATATAAAGTAAAATTTTTAAGAGTCTAATTATGTACCTATCTTATTTCTGAGAGACTCTAGGGATGTTGGGGTGAGAGAGTAGGGAGTAGTATGCATTATGGATTGTTGTGGTGTTGAGTATGTAGAGAGATATAATAGTGTTGGTAGGTGTGATTTTTTGTGGGTAGAGGGGAGAGGTAGAGTGGGGTGGAATAGGATATACAAGATTGGTGTGATAAGAGGAGATGTGTGCGGCAATTGTTAGGATTATTAGAGTAACAGTGTATAAGTGTAATTAGTATTTATATTGTGTCTGTGGTTGGATGGAAGCAGGTTTTGTTAGTGTGGTTGTAGTTTTATAGTTAGGCATTGTCGAAAATACTGAGTGCCAATGGCTATCTATCATGGTACAGATGTATATTGTTAACGTGGCAGAGTTTGTGTAGAGAATTTTTGTTATTCTGTTTCAAAATCTTGTTGCTAGTGTTTTACTCATTAAGTTAAGGGTTCAACTGAGCTGGTATACTGTACTACAGTTGTCTTAGTTCCATAGTTTCATAGGTATATGCTAGGCTAATGCCCACCAGAGCCTTTATAAGCCTAGCTGTACAATCCAGCCCAGTTGTGTCTTTATGTATCATGGGCATTTGTTAGGAGGGGATATGTTAGTTAAGAAGTTTCTTGTGGTTATGTGGGGGGTATGTTAGTTGGGCATTACTGCCTGCCTGTGTCTATTAGAGATATGGGGGAGGGCCAGACTTGGGATGAATTTATAACTTCCCATCCATTGGTCGAGGTTACCCTTAAGTATGGTTAGGGATGGACTGCTTCACATGGATGGTGAACCTGGTCCAGAGCATAGGATCCCCTCAGACATGTATCTGTCTCATTATCATGTCTTCTTTATGTCACAAGCAAAATTCAAATCCTTGGATTTAGTGGTTCTGATGCTGTTCATTTTGCAGATGTGCAAAAGGTCCATCATAGCTGGATCCGAGGATGCCTTATATACTAGGCATAGATAGCCTGTTAGTAACCTGTAGGAGACAGAGTACAGAGAGGAGCAAAAAAAGAAACTGACCCCCTCTTTTTCTGTTATCTAGCTTGACTTTCTAGCTTGCATGTATAAAACCACCTCCTATCCTCTAGGCCAGAGGAGTAAGTGTGTACAGTAATTGTGTTCTTGCTGTGAACGATTCACCTACCTAAAGACAAAGTTACCAAAAAGACAGAAAAGTAGGCATTGGCACTTGAAAGGTATCATTAGCTCCTCCTGGGAAAAGTGTGTGTTTGTGCATGTGTGTGTGTGTGTGTGTGTGTGTGTGTGTGTGTGTGTGTGTGTGTGTGTGTGTGTGTGTGTGTGTGTGTGTGTGTGTGTCTGTAAATGTGTGTATTGTCATGTGTTCAAACAAAGTTATCTTGCCCGAGTTTTGGTTACTATTGTTAAGGTAAGTATTAAAAGACAATGGGCTGACAGCAAGGTAGCTTAAGTCCTTCTGTGTATTTTGATGTGACAGGTGCTGCTTGTAACCTGAGGTAGTGGTGTATACTTGCCATATGCTCTAAAGGCCCATTGCATTTAAATTAATGGTATGGAATGCAAATTTATATGCCCATTTGTCACATATTAATTGGTGTTAGCAATGCATATTTAATGACCATACAGTGGCAGTTGGCTCAAGTGATATGTCTAATTCATGTGTCTGAGTTTCTAGGCTTGTAGCTCAGTGACATAAATTTATTTGTTTATTTATTTATTTTACGAAAAATGTTATTAAGTTAACATATTTACAATATATACACAGAAAGGAAGAAATTCAACATCACATACTGTTGTACAATGTTAGGAATACAATGAATCACCAAAGGTAATCTTATACAACTAACACATTAAGAGTCTTGGTATTTCAATAGCAGCATTTCAAGGTTATCCCAACTGCTGAAACTTTTAGCACAATTTATAGATCTTGTTCTGATAACTTCTTTTTCAGTTTTACATAGTATTGTTAAATTTAAAAAGTCTGTGAATGTAGGAACTGAATTTGATTTCCAATTTTTGTAACTTTCCTAGCAACTGCCAGGAGACTCTAGAACTGTTTTAGTTGTTTGGCTTTTACAGATAAAGGAAGTGGAACATTCATTAGTATTATCAACCTAGTTAAAGAACAATTATCAAACCATAACTCCTTAAAAACATACTTATTTCTTCCCAGTATATATTTATTTTTTCACATGTGCATCCTGTCATCTTTTACATCTTTACTACATCTTCAACAAACTGAAGAAGTTGTTGTTGTTGTTGTGTCTTTCGGCTTTTCCCGGTTAGGGGTCACCACAGCGGAACTCCGGTCCGCTAATGATTGGCAGATAGATTTTTACGTGCCGAGTTGCCAGCCCTGATGCACAACCTTCAATGAAGGTATGCCTATTCACTCATGTCTCCACACAGAAGACGCTCTAGCTGAGAATCGAACCGGACAGCGTCTTACTGTGAGGCGACAACACTACCGCAGCATCACCACCGCAGCATAACAAACTGAAGAAGTGATTTTACTAAACTTAGAGATTTTATAGGGAGTAACAATCAGTGACATAATTTAATGTAGTAGCAAGTCAAGCAAAACTTAATTCATTTGTATCATATCCACTCTCTCACACCCACACCACATGCTTGCGTGCGTGTGCATGCGTGCACGTGTGTGTGTGTGTTTGTGTGTGTGTGTGTGTGTGTGTGTGTGTGTGTGTGTGTGTGTGTGTGTGTGTGTGTGTATGTTCATGCCTACTGTAACATATTATAAGATCGTCAAACCTTGGCTTTGGCTGCATGCTTGCAGTAATGAATAAGCTTTGATTTAGGATCAGCAGCCAAGTGATTAGAAACTGATATGATCTGCAGGGGTACACTTGGTTTTCACTGTTCTGTAGATGCAAACCCTTGATATCAATGTAATAAATTGCCATTTTACCTTTTATAAAGATAATCATTTCATGCTGCACTGAGGAAGAGTAACAGGTAATTATTTTAGTAACAAGAACTCTAACTGTGAAATTTCTTTTCTAGCTACAGTTAAATTACTTAGGAAACTATATCCCCCGGATCTGGACCTTTGAGACAGGCTGCACTGTCTGTGATGAAGACATACAGAAACTTTCTGGGCTGAAGGTAAATGTTTTTAATAATGTGATAAGGATATATTTTGCCACACAGAATGACTCTGTACTTCATTTGATAATGACACATGAATGCTGTTATGGAACATAGCTACCTTATAAAATCTGAGGTTTAAAGTCAGAGTTGCAGATTTGTTTTTATGTTTGTTATCCGGTACATGTGATCTTTCAGTAGTGACCTGGGAACCCTGTCTGATTGTGTGCCTTACTTACATTAACACACTAGGTAAATGAAGGCTGAAGGACTCAAGCCCTAGGCAAGAATTCCTTTAAAAGTACTGCATAAGAACATAGCACATTGCGGCTGTGAGTGAAAGTGTTGAAAAGATATAATAAAGAGGAAAAGAAATAGAAAGAAGGATATGGAAAATATATGGAGAAAGATCTGGAATAGAAAGAAGCAAAGAACATTTTATATTGTGCTTTGTGCATTATGTACGCATTAGTTTATTGATAAAGTAGATGTTATTTGTGTTTCACTGTTGCAGTCATTACATTTGGGTAATCTGCTGGCAGGTTGCCCTCCGTCGGCCTGATTAACAAAGTCTTGGGTCCTGCATCAGTTGCTGTCCCTTCTTCCATGACGTCAGGTCATCAGGGGTATAAAACATGCATCCGACGCCATTACATCAGTCTTTCTTGTCGTGCGGTGCCCGAAGCAGAAACAGGTTGCAAGGGCTGGTCGGCCGACTCCTGAAATTTTTGTTTTCGAGTTTCAGAACTGATGCCTTCAACTTAAAGCTATGTACCCCGTTGGGGAAACTTTCTCTTGCTTCTTACCGATGTCAGTAAAAGTTAATAATTGCATTACTTGTGGAAAGCAAATACCGCACAAAGATTTTCATTCGTACTGTATTCCTTGCCTAGGCTCTGACCACGACAAACATTGCTGTCGGTTTTGTGCTTTATTTAATCAGCACACTATCCATCGTCGGTACATTTTTGCCTCTAAATATTTCGGATCTCAGTTTAATTATCCAGAAATATCATTGGTTAGCCATCTGACTACCGGGATTCCAAAAAAATGCAAAGATAAAGACAGAGACAAGCCGGCGAGGTCCAAAACTGCAGACGATGCTTCTCCTAAGCCAGTCGCCAGTTCGCCAGTACTCAGTGAGGTGCTTTCGCAGCCCCTGATACCCGCTACTTCTGATTCACAGGCCTCTACTGAGACCCATTCAGAGTCCGGTATGCCGCAAGAGGCTTCACCTATGGAACCCGCGGATGTCTCTACCTTGGATGGGTCTGGAGCCACTGTGCAGGCACTGGCTTCTGAGGGTGTACTCAGGCCTACAGACTTGCATATTAAATCGACTTCACCTTCATTACTAAGGCCTAAATCTCGATCTATGTCTAAAAAACCGATGCCCAGGCCACATGTTCAGGCCCCTATGCCTAAAAAACAAATGATCAAAATGGCTGAAGATCTAATTACTCTAATCAGGGGTAGTCAACCCCCCCACCCCCCGTAAGAGGCCTAGGGCTGAGCTTGATTATGAATCTTCTGATCAGGTTTCTGTTTCTTCTGATTCTTCTAATGACCTGGATTTGTCGATACCTACATTTGAGGATTCTGATGCAGAGGATTCCATTCCCTCGGGTTCCCCTCCTGTGGATTTTTCTTTTGGGGAAACTTTGCATGCCTTAAGGGAGCATTTCCACTGGGAAAGTCAGGAATTTTCTGATTCAAAAAAGAGGCTTAGGGATTTCCTTCTTCTACCTCAGCATAGGCCCTTGGCTATACCTCCTGTACTAAACATTGTTGATGATGTGTTTTCGGAATCCAGTATGGCCCTTGATTCCTTGCCTCCAGCTCCTAGTAAACCTGACAGATACACAGGGTTCCTGACTCCAAGTTCCTTTTCAAAAATCCTGTTGCAGATCCAGAAACCATTTCTCAAGGGCCCAAGGGCATTAAGGCTTCTACTGCAAAAAATCCTACCCCTTCTGATAGAGACACTAGGGTGCTGGATAGATGGAGTAAGAAGGTTTATACTTCTGCAACCTTGGTAATCAGGGCTTTAAACCGCCAATTTCATATGTTAAAATATTAACAGCATATTATTGGACTGCTTAAACAAAAAATGATGTTGTTTCCTGACTGTGTGGAAAATAAAGATTTACAGGATTTATTGCATTCTGCTGAACAAGTTGGAAAACATACTTTGCATTGTGGTTTTGATTCTTTAGAGGCCTCCTGCAGGGCTGCTGTTACTGGGTCTGTGCTTAGAAGGCATGCTTGGCTTAAGGAGCAATCTTTGCCTGATCATGTTAAAGTGAAATTCTTGGATGCTCCTTTAAATCAGGACCATCTGTTTGGCAGTAAGGCTGAAGAAGTTTTTAAAAAGATGGAAGATAAAGCTAAATCTATGCAAACTGTTAAAGATTTCTTACAAGTGCAACCAACAAGATTTAGTAGGCACTGGCCTACTAAGAATTGGTCTTTTCCAGCTCCTTCCAGATCCTCTTAAGCCAAACCCAGACACACCAAAAGCACCAGGTTTCAGACCCAGGGGACTCTCAGAACTAAGCAATGGGGGGCCTCCACTTCCAAATCTGGAAATAAGACACCCCCTCTATAGTAAACAGTCTCAATGACTTCCTTTTAAAATTACCAAGTACTTATATTTTAGACACCCCTTTGGGGGGAAAGATTGCTCTTTGTGCAAAGAACTGGGAACTCATAACCCAGGACAAATGGGTTTTAAATATAGTGTCCCAGGGATACAGATTTCATTTCCACATGTTGCCAACACCAAACGGGTGGCCAGACCTGCCATCAAATCAGTGGGCAGAGGCTCAAAAACAAGTACTTTCCCTCTTACACATGGGGGCTATTCAGCCAGTGCCAGAAGAGGAAAAGGGACAAGGTTTCTTTTCCAGGCTTTTCCTGGTACCCAGAAAAGACAAATCATGGCGTCCAATTCTGGACCTGTCTACTCTAAACACCTTTCTGGACATTCCAAAATTCAAGATGCTGACTCTTCACCAGTTACTTCCTATGCTAGTCAAAGATGCCTGGTTGGCAACTTTAGATTTAAAAGAAGCATACCTGCACATCCCAATCAGGGAATCTTGCAGAAGATACCTACACTTCAAGGCAGGCTACTTGCATTATCAGTTCTCTGCACTGCCCTTTGGCTTGTCTACTGCACCCAGGGTTTTCACAAAGTGCCTGGCTCCAGTTATTGCATTTTGCAGGCAAAGAAATATTCAAATATATCCATACCTGGACGATTGTCTAATTCAGGCAGAAAACCAGGGCATACTTCTAAATCATCTGGCGTTTGTAAAAAGGATTCTAACTTGTCTGGGGTACACCATGAATGAAAAGAAATCACAACTCGTACCCTCTCAACAAATTACATTCCTGGTTGCAAGCTTGAATACAACTGCCCAGATGGCTTTCCTCATGCCAGAGAAGCAAATTCATTTGGAAACTTACTTCAAACAAGTGGCCACACAAACCCTTCTATCTGCAAAACAAGTACTGCAAGCCTTGGGGTTCATGGCTTCTTGCATTCTTCTAATTCCATATGCAAGACTGCATATGAGGAAACTATAGTGGTACTTAAAAAGTCTACGGGGTCAACATTGTCACAGCCTGAAAACAATGATTCCTATCATACCTTGCCTATGCCTGGAATTCCTGTGGTGGGCAGAGGCCTGCCACCAAAACAAGGGACTGCCATTCACACTACCCCCTGCCGCCCAAACCCTAACTACAGATGCATCAGACTATGCATGGGAGGCTCACCTGGCAGGGAAGTGCATTCTTCCAGGACAACTAATGGTAAAGGCGGACAACACCACGGTTATGTGGTACATAAACAAGCAGTGGGGTACACATTCTTACCCCCTCTGCAGACTAGCCATGGCATTGTGGAACACAGCCTTGAGCTACCAAGTGCACATACAAGCTCAATTCCTGCCAGGAAAATTGAATACACTGGCAGACGGACTAAGCAGAAATCTCATGGACCCACACAAGTGGAAACTGGAACCATGGATTTTCAACATGTTGATAAGCAAATGGGGGAGCCCAGATATAGATCTATTTGCCTCCCCTCAGAACTACCAAGTGGACAAGTTTTGCACAAGGACTCCCTACAAGGAAGCCTGGAAAGTGGGTGCTCTGTCCTTCAGCTGGAAAAGCTTATCAGTCTATGCCTTTCCCCCTCTGCCTCTGCTCTCCAAAGTTCTGCTAAAAGTCAAACAGAACAAACCAAGAATGATTTTCCTTGCTCCAGACTGGCCACGCCAACACTGGTACCCACTCCTACACAGTGTGTCACAAATATCTCCATGGCACCTGCCTCAGACCCCTTCCTTGCGGTCTCAGCAGGAGAACCAAATTCTGCACCCTCAGCTTCCCACATTGAACCTTGCAGCTTGGCTAATCACTTAAATTCACCTTTATCATTCCTCAGCAAACCTGTGATGGATGTCATCCTGGAGGTGAGAAGGCCTACTACTAGAAAATCTTATGCTGATAAATGGAAAAGATTCTGTGCCTGGAACCAATCTTTAGGGATAAGCACAGCAGCACCCAATTTACCTCAGATTTTGCAATACTTAACTGAGATGTTTCACAAGGGCCTGTCTTTTTCCTCTATTAAAATCCATGCTTCAGCTATTTCAGCTCACTGTAACATTGAACCACCCCTCTTTTCTCATCCCCTGCTCAAGCAGTATCTCAGAGGGGCAAAGAACTTAAGACCACCCAAGAAAGCTCCAACCCCTGCCTGGGACCTTACCTTTGTTTTGGAGAAGCTCACTCTACCTCCTTTTGAGCCAGCTGCTACTGCAGACTTAAAATTTCTTTCTTGGAAAACAGCCTTCCTTTTAGCAATCACTTCAGCTAGAAGGATATCTGAATTACAGGCCCTTGTGGCAGTGGGGCCTTTTGTCATCTTTCATGCGGACAGGGTATCTCTGAGGACCAATCCATCCTTCATGCCCAAGGTGGTTTCCAGTGTGGCTCTTAATCAGTCCATTCATTTGCCAACCTTCTTTCCCAATCCACAGAACAAAGGGGAACGGATTCTGCATTCCTTGGATGTGCACAGACAACTTAGATTCTACTTGGACAGGACTAAATCTCAAAGAAAATCTGACCAATTGCTGGTAGCATTTGTTGCAGGAGCAAAGGGGAAGGCTATTTCAAAACAAACCATTTCTAAATGGATAAGCCATTGCATTAATTTCTGCTATAAGCACCATGGAAAACCTATCCTCCAGGGGATCAGATCTCACTCCACCAGGGCTGCATCTACTTCTGCAGCCTTTCTCAGAGGTGTTCCTACCAGGGATATTCTAGAAGCTGATACCTGGAGTTCTGTACATACTTTCACCAAGCATTATCATTTACCAATTTTCTCAAAATCCAGAGCTGGTTTTGCCACTGCTGTCTTGCAGGGCCTTATAGCTGGCCCTAATGCTGTATAAACTCCTCCTCCCAACCGCAGCTTTGGGAATCTACCCAAATGTAATGACTGCAACAGTGAAACATGAACAACATAGTACAGTTGTGTACACTTACCATAAATGTAGATGTTCGAGTGTATTTACTGTTGCAGTCCTGGTTATCCTCCCTCCAGCCCCCTACTTTTCTCTAGCTATACCTCTACTTTCTTTTACTATGCTTAAAAGCCTTTTTGGTGTATTTGCTTTTGGTTGGAGGTATAGTTTTGTGTTTTTATATTTTATTGTCTCCCCATTAGGGGGGCACCTGACATCTGGGGCAAGAAAAAATGATGTAATGGCGTCAGATGCATGTTCTATACCCCTGACATCATGGAAGAAGGGACAGCAACCGATGCAGGACCCAAGACTTTGTTAATCAGGCCGACTGAGGGCAACCTGCCAGCAGATTACCCAAATGTAATGACTGCAACAGTGAATACACTCGAACATCTGCATTTGTGGTAAGTGTACACAACTGTACTTTATTCATGTCCCACCAGGGATATCTATATTTCAGAGTAGGAATAGAATGTAGAAACACATCCATGCATTTTCTAAACCTGTGCTTCTGGGTAGGGTTACAGTGGTGTAGCAACCTGTGCAGAAGAGACCAGGCAACAGCCTCCAACTCATCATTGGGTCCGCAGGTATACCCATGCAAGTGGAGATATATATTTCATCCAGAATACACTGGTACTGCTTTGGACCCCCTCTGACTAAGCTGTGCCTGAAACACCTTCTGTGGAAGCCTGTGATGATAGGAGATGCTGCCAGCCATGCCAGGATAAGTAGGACAGAGGATGTATGATTTGTGCCTGCACAACTAGTTGGAATTTTGTAAATAATTGTATGTCATTTGTATATCAAACTGATTTGTACAGATGCTTGTGCTGAAAATGTTTTTGTGAGGTTTGCTTGTGTTAAAATGTATTAACCGTGCACCCTGCTGGAATGAAAAGAAATATATATGTATTATTGTTACTGAATTAAAATGTATATGTTTTAATAGAGGACACCGAGACAGCAGAGGTTAACCAGATAGCTTACATTAAGAAAAATAAGGGAAATGTAAATGAGCTGTTAAAGCACTAAAATGGCACTCCTCAGTACTGAATAGGACCAGAGATGTTGGGTCTGGAAGATGCCTTTATTCATTAGCTCAAGCACTGCCATATACATTTAGATGTGTACTGTGGCCATCTGTGGTAAACTTCTGTCTCAGCTTCACAGGGGAAATACTGTGAGAACCTAGAGTCAGGTAACCAGATGGGATCATTGTTCAAGACATCTTGGATATTATATTTTACAGGGAGTAATACCCGAGTATTGAGTATTCTCTTCTGGGGAACCTGACTAGAAAGACTGCTCACGTATTTCATTTTGCCTTTCTCTATCAAGTAAGTTATTAGGGAACAGTAATTCTCCTAGATTCGGTCAGGAATATAGTGAAGCTTAGTTTAGATGTTGTTTTTCTTTATTTGTATGAGTCTGTCCATCAGTGTACTGCAGGACCTGTGACCAGTGCCAAAAAGTGGGCAAGGCAGGAGACAAGGTCAAAGCTCCTTTGATACCTTTGCTGTGATTGAGGAGCAATTTCAGAGGGTAGCTATGGCTAAAAGTATGTCCTAGTTGTAGTAGATTATGCAGCTAGATACCCTGAGGTGGTGGCTCTGTCCTCCATCGAGGTAGAGACGGTGGCAAATGCTTTGTTAGAGATTTTCAGCAGGGTAGGTTTCCCAAAAGAAATACTGACTGACAGAGGTGCCAATTTCATGTCAGACCTGCTAACCTGTCTGTTGGAGCTCTGTGGGTTGAAGCACCTAAAGACAACCCCCTACCATCCCCAGACTAATGGTCTTATGGAGAGGTTAAACTCTACACTAAAGACCATGCAATGGGCATTTGCAGACCAATTTAACGGAGAGTGGGACAAGTATTTTCCCCATCTGTTTGCTTACAGAGAGGCACCCCAAGAATCCACAGGTTTTTCACCATTTGAGTTGCTGCACGGGCATAAGGTGAGGGGACCTATAGATTTGATTCATGATGAGTGGGAGGGTGAATGTGAATCCCACAAGGAGTCTGTTGTGGTATATGTCCTAAACTTCAGGAAAAGGCTTAGGGAGCTCATCGTCTTGGCCCCGCAGAACCTGGTAGGAGTCCAACAGTACAAAAAGGTCTGGTATGACAGGAATGCTCAAGCCAGAGTTTATGCTGTGAGACAGCAGGTGATTGTGCTCATTCCTGTCAGATACAGTAAGCTGCAGACCGTTTTAAAGGGACCCTTCAAAGTGGTAAGGAAGTTTATTGATGTTAACTACAAATTATACCTTGTTAACATGATGAAACCTTGTCATGATAGGGAGATCCTGGTGCTAAGTATTTTCAATAGGAGGCAGGAGGAGTCTGAGTGGGATCTATGCCTACAGCGATCTAGCCAGCAAAACCCCAAGTTACTATGGTGGAGCCTAGGGTTGCAGGCATATGATATGACAGTGCAGCACTGAAGTTGAGTCAGCAATACCAAGGCAGATAGAATCTCAAGACAGGGAATGGAGTAACATATTCCCAGATAGGCTTATTTCTCTCAAGTCGTGTTTCTCAAGGGTCACTTGAAAAACTAGCTCATGCCTTCAAAAAGGGGATAGGTGTGATGAAAGGGTGTACTGCCAGCCAAGCCAGGATAAGTAAGGCAGTGGATGTATGACTTGTGCCAGCATAACTTGCTGGAATTTTGTAAATAATTGTCATTTGTATGGCAAACTGATTTGTACAGATGCTTGTGCTGAAAATGTATTTGTGAGGTTTCTTTGTGATAAAATATCAACAGTGCACTCTGCTGGAATTAAAAGAAATGTACACATATTATTGTAACTGATTTATATGTATATGTTTAATAGAGGACACTGGGAAGCAGAGGTTAACCAGTTATGTACTTTAAGAAAAATAAGGGGAAATGTAAATGAGCTGTTAAACCGTTAAAACGGTACACCACAGTGCTGAATAAGACTGGAGACTGTGGGTCTGGAAGAAGCATTTGTTCATTAGCTTAGGCACTGCCATAAACATTTAGATGTGTATTGTAGCCATCTTTGCTAAATTCCTATTTCAGCTGGTAAGGGGATACTGTGAGGACCTAGAGTCAGGTGACCAGATGATGTCATTCTGCATGCCATCTTGGATACTATATTTTGCAGGGAGTAATCTCTGAATATTGAGTATTCTGTTTTGGGGAACCTGACTAGAAAGACTGCTCATGTATTTCACTGTGGCTTGCTCTATCAAGTAAGTTATTAGGGAATAGTAATTCTCCTAGATTCATTCAGGAATATAGTGAAGCTTAGTTTAGATGTTGTTTTTCTTTATTTGTATGAGTCTATCCATCAGTGTTTTTTTTCAATATTTCCTGTGGTTTGAACTCTGTAGTTTACTGTAAATATATATTCAGTATTTGCATGCTTTTCTATTATTACTATAGGTTCATAGGTAGGTACTAGACTATTGACCCAAGGGCCTAAGTAAGCCTAGCCAACAAGGTTCCCTGACTTACGCCACCCAAGAAAGTTAATTTCTTGTGCCCCTGTCAAGCAGAGCCACAGAAGTGATCCCCGGGGTGTATTTCCTATTTCCCATCCACATATCAAGATTTTTCTTGAAGAGTGCTAATGAGGAACTTTGCTTGACATAGTTGGGTAGCTTGTTCCAGAGTATAGGAAGTCTCTGGGACAGGAATCTATCCCTCTAGCATGTCCTGTTTATTGCGGTCACAAGGTTGAGATCCCTATAGCATCTAGCTCGGAGGGATTGGGATTTCTTAAGGTGTGGCATGTCCAACAGCTCTGAGTTTAACATAGCTTTATATGTTAGGCAGAGATCTCCTCGGAGTAGATGATATGCTACAGAGTAAAGCTCGTGTTTTTTGAGACGGTCAGTGTAGGGCATCTTTTTTAGGCCAGTAGTCCTTTTTGTGAGGTATTTCTGTGGCCTTTCCAGCTGCTGCAGATGTCTTGTGAGGTACATTCCAAAAGGGGCGTTGTACTCTATAATGGGTCTAATGAGTGCCGAGTAGAGGGGAACAATGACATCATTTTTCCTGGATGAGAACCCTTTTATGATGAGGTGTGCCACATAGAAGGATTTCCTGACTACTGTGGTGATGTGATTATCAAAGGAGAGACTACTGTCCACCTGAGTCCCAAGGTCTCATCACACATTCGTCATTAAGTAGACCGCCATTTATATGGTAGTTCATGGGTACAGAGTTTTTACCAAAGGGGGTGACAATGCACTTTTTAGCATTGAGCTTGAGGCCATGCCTTTGACAGCAGGCATCTGTCTCAGTGAGGCCCTTCGGTAGGATGTCCACATCATTGGGGACTCAACTATGGCTCCTAGTTTGCAGTAATCTGCGAACTTCATTAGTCAGAGGCCTTCTGTGTTAGTCTGTACTTCAGAGAAGTAGATACCAAACATGAGAGGTCCCAGGACTGAACCCTGTGGTACTCCACTTGTCACTGGTTTGAAGTCAGATTTGGAGTCTGCAACTTTTACTTTTTATACCTAGGTTAGTGAGTTTAGCTATAATTCACGAATGGGGGATGGTGTTGAAAGCATTGGCGAGGTCAAGATATGCTGTGTGAACAACCTTACCCTCATCTATGGCTTTGGTGACTGCCTCAAAGAAGTCGATCAGGTTCAGAAGGCATGATCTGCCTTTCACAAACCTGAACTGGGTGGGGTCCAGAGTTTGGAAGTTACCAATGTCTTTGTTTATGAGTTCCATGATGATACATTCCATGGCCTTGCAGACTAGGCTCGTCAGGCTAATAGGGTGATAGTTCCCAGCATTAGTGGTGGCTCCCCCTTTGTGAAGTGGGATAACTGTTGCTAGCTTTGGAGGATCTTATAAGGGATCTCAGTTTCTTACTGAGGCTGACCAGGTAGCTCCTTCACTCATGGGATTTTCCACTCTTTTGCAACAGTTTCTTCCTTCTGTTGTAGAGTTTGTTTATGGCAGAGGACCACCAGATTGGCTTCCTTTTTTTTTGAGGATAGCATCTTGGTTCTGTTTGGGATAGCACAATCCATGCACTCGTGTAAGTGCTATAGAGTACATTTGTGTAGGATTCAGCAGTTGTAACTGTATTGTCCATCTGTGTGGGTGTCATGAAGTTCGCCACTTCTGTCTTAAGAAGCATGAAGCTGGCTTTGGAGAAATTTTTTACAGTGGTGTCCTTAATGGTGGGTGGGGTTGGGATGCGGATATCTAGGGTTATTAGCTTATGGTCGGATCTGACCAACGAGGAGTTGATTTCAGGTGTGGAACACCAGTCACTTATGTTGGTAATGACTAGGTCTAGGATATTATCGCCCCTGATGGGGGTGTGGATAAGTTGATCCAGGGCATGGGAATTTATTAATTCCAGAAAGCATTGAGTGAAGAAGTTGGTACATGAGTAGTTTTACCAGTTAGTGGTGGGGTAGTTGAAATCGCCCATTATTAGGGTGTTTGGTTGAATCCTAATATTTTAGGTGGCTGGTCAACTACTACTACTATTTATATTAGTATTAACATTACCCAGTATAATTGGACATCCATTATTAAGGGCTTTAGAGTAGCTGATTGTGGAGTGTCTGGTGGTGGTATCTACCTTATAATCTCGGCAGAAGGAGACACAGCAGGTAAATCTGTGCCAGCTATTCTCAGGTGTGTGTGTGTGTGTGTGTGTGTGTGTGTGTGTGTGTGTGTGTGTGTGTGTGTGTTTCAGCTACTTGAAGCAGGGACACCAAACACTGGGTTTACAGAGAGGGTGCTGGAAGTCTTGGCTTGGACACTCAGCTGGGGACCTAAACCTACAGCTGTACCAGTGGGGAGTCTTATGGGGACCTGGAGGGAGAAAGATAAAGAGATCCAGATGCCGTATTGAGTTAGTTCCCTGTGTGCTCTTAAGGGAAATTGTGCTTGATGCAGAGAGGTCTGCATCTGGAAATAGTGAGTGTATCCATTTGTATTCCAAGTGCACATCTCTCCAGTATCTGTGGTGAGGATTCAGGCTCCTTGCTTATTGGCCCAAAGTGGGGATGTCACAAAGCCACTTAAAGGGCATCCTTATTAGGTGTTCAAACCATGTCAACTGATGCATTTCAAACCAGATGAGTGGCTGTACTGTTAAGATTCTTCCAGACTACTGATATCCTCAAACTGCAAAGAATATGGAAATAAAAAAATCATGCAAAGGATATCCACATTTTCTGTGGATAACTAAATATCCACAGAAAAAATGTTCATAATGGAGTAATGCCAAGTGGAAGGGGTTAGCAAAGAGGTAAAACCAAGGATACTGAACATCTAACCAGTCTACAATGATTTGGCTCCCTCCTTCTTGCACAGTACATCTGCCTTAAGCATGAGATTACATGCTGGTATAAGAGGGATATATGGGTGCAGCAAATTTCATATTTTTCTTGCCAAAAATGAGAGGGTGAAGTCTAAAGCACCAAGAAACTATGTAATGTCATGTCATATTAGAAGAGCACAAGATAGGGACACCCCACCCCATTTGTGGAAAGCAGGAAAGAAGGGGAAGGAGGGAGGGTGGGTGGGTGGTAGTACTGCTGCAGTGATCACTGGAGCATCTGCTGTTATGGTAAGTTAACTTAAGATCTGCACTATGTTGTCTATTAGATTACTGTTGCAGTAACCAAAATAATAAGGGATGGTTGACAAAGCTCAGTAAGGGAGGGTAAATGAAAAAGGGCAAAAGTCAAAGCTTCCCATATTTGCTATATTGGGAACATTTCATATAGTCTATTTATGATTTCCTTTTTACTTGGATGTTCTTGCCTATTTTTTATCCACCAAAGTTCCCAGTTTGTCCATTCATACCTTTAAAATATGAACAACTCCATATTTGTCAGCTAATCTGCTGTGTTTGCACTGTAGTCTACACCCCTATTTATATATCATTTCCAAAGCATTATTTTTCTTCCTATCATTAGCCCATCTTAGTACATTATTCCCCTGCAAGTCTTAAGACTTCTGAACATTTCTAATGCTTGCAGCCCCCCATTGTGGTAGCATTTGTACTGGAGCCAAGTCATTCAACAATATTAGTACATTTTTCCTTTCAGTGTTTTTTATCAGCTTTATTAGCTCACTAACCAAGATCCCTCAGCCTTTTATAAGATGTTGTTTTTGATGAATTCTGATGTTTTGGGGCAGGAGGACGTCATACAGAATGAGCAGTAGTAGATGAGGGTGGTCAGATATGTAGGGCAGATGTATTGGCTGGATACCTTTCTGCACAAGTGGCAGAATTATTGGCAATAGCTGAGACTGTTCTGAACAAAGAGGAGCTTGGATAAACACCTTTACCCATAATCAATATGTATATGCATTAAATTATACATGATTAATTAGGTGCCTATAGATGAAGGGGCTGTATCACCACAAGAGGGGTGCAGGGTTATGACTCTGACACAGAGGGATAAATCCCTAATGGCATCCCAAGTGATCTTCTGGAAAATTAACAGCTCGGGTATGGAGCAGCAAGTTTGGGGAGGTTGGGAATGTGTAACCAGAGATGGGTCATCCAAGCTTGGGAGAAGGAGGATGCCTGAGTGATCACATTGGTGACTCCTGTCAGAAACTATGAGACTGCATCAAGGAAGAACAGGTTTGGCTGAATGCATAGGACAGTGTTGGAATCACACATATATCAAAGCAGGACCAGAACTGCATTTCTCGCATTCTCAAAGCTTATGGCAGGGTGGCATTGTGGAGTGAGTGGATCAGGGGAGTAAGGAGGAAAATTGTGATGGCTGCCTAGATGTCAGTCCTAGGAGATAGATGATATTGTAGCCAGCAGACAATAGGAAGAACAAGTATTCAGGAAAACAGGCATGTGGGTATGGTACAGACATTAGCAGCTGATGTTGCAACTTTGCCACAAAAGACAGTTGTGGTTAAGATGAGATCACACCAAAAAGGTAAATTTTGAACAAAACAAGGGAGCTGGTTAGAATGTAAACAGTGTATTCTTTATGTTGAGTATTTGAGTATAGCTGAGAGGGTAGTCTGGAGACAGTAAAATAACAAGCATGGATTGATGCATTAAAGTATATGCATCGGCACATCAGTATGGATCAAAAAGACAAACAAGGCAATTTTATCCACAGCCAAAAGCAGATCTGGAGAAATAGTATTTATTTTATTTATTTAACATTTGTTGACCAGGAAAGTCCGACTAGGTTCCAGAGATCCTGTTTTCAGCGGAGGCCCGGGGAGAAATGCTCCAGAAGCATGTCTTTAGAATTTGCTACTGCCGAACTTGTGAGGAAGCTTTTGAACAAGCTGGTGTAGAAGGATAAAGCCCTGATTATGACCCAGGCAACCCACATTTTATTTGCAGTCCAGGAGCTTGATGGTGCAGCAAGGAAAATAGGAATGTCCACCTTATAAAGAGGCTGTGGGTCCAGGATGGTACATTCCACAGTTCCCAAATCAATCATTGTTGAAGAACAAGGATGCATTTGTACTGGTAGGGGCCAGTGAGACATGGACATGGCCACCCAAGCTTGTAACTGTAGCCTTTGTTGGCCATGCAGAGGAGTGTGCACAAGCTAACAGAGGGGCATTTACATTCCCTGTGATGACATAGATGCCTGTGTTACTACCAAAGAGAAAGGGTTAGACCTTTTATATAGAAAAATAACTGTCATTGCCAGGATGCTGGCAAGATCACCAAATTCCCTAGTGTTTACCTCGATGATGGCCCCTTTGGATGGCTTTCATCATAGGGGGTTTTCAGAGAGGATCCCACACCCCTAGAGAATAATGGGCTTGGGTCTGATGGGGGTGTTTGAAGGTCAGCAGGTAGAGAGGGAAAAGCACATAGAAAGAAAAGGAGGAAAAAGGAAGGTTTCCAAGAGTCTTCTTGTAAATCATAGACAAATAATGCTGAAATACTTCTTCAAAAGTCATTAGAATGCCACATGTATGGTAGTTGCAGCTGTGGTATCAGTGGCACAGAGAGAGAAAGCCCCAATTCTGACAAGCTGACCCAGATCTATTAGTACTCATGTGACTGGTGGAGAGGCAGGGAGTAATGGGTTACCATCTGTAGCAGGGTGGGCTGCATTGTTGGCATCTCCTGCAAAGATCCCTAGTGGAGGCTGGTGACGTCTGTGTTAGGAGGTGTGGTCTAAAGGGGGGAAAGGATGGCAACATGGCTGAACCACTGTGGAAGCAGCGCAATGCACAACACATCTCTGTTGCATGCCCGTCAGATGTATCATTGAGTCTGAAAGGGGAGGAAGGTAAAGGGAAGGTCAAACAATGGAGAAAAAAACCCTGGATGGTGGTTGGACATTCCAATCCTTCCAGGATGTCTTTAATATCCTTGCTGGCCCTGGCTAAATTGTGGGCTTTGGATCGGGGGTTATTGACTGCTGGCAGACTCAGTAAGGACATGGGGTACTGGGATGGCTGCCATTAAAATCCTTCTATCAAATATGACACCATATTCCTCCTTTGACGCTGATCTTTAATTCCCACTACTACATATACTTTCCCCATATACTTACCACCAGTTACCCCATTCTTGTTTTTCTGCATTAAAACCATACCTTTCCCTATAGTACCTGCTATACATACTCCCCCAATTGTACAGGCTGTCTCTGCTACCTGTATCTTATCCTAGTATTAAGTTGTAGCTGCAGCCTAGATTACCATATTAACATTTGGTTATTGTTCCTTTCCGTTTTTGTTCCTTTTTTGTAAATTTATTTTATGTACTTTATTAACCTTTTGGTGGTCTTGTCCATAGGGCCTTATCAGCTACATCCCCAGCCAAGCAAGCAATTTATAAAACATATGATGGAAAGAAACAAAAGAAGTATACAATATATAACTTCCATGACAATACATAAGGCATTATTTCCGTAGCAGTGCAACATTTGTTTAGCTGTTGGCTTATTGCAAACAGTGAGCAGAAGAGAACACCGTATAATGACTTAAGTGAAATTTAATGATTATTAAGTAGGCAGACCAGCAAGAAAACTTAATTGAAGGTTTGTATCAAACCTTTAAAGAATTATCTAAAAAAAAAAAAGAATTTAAAGAATTATCCTGCCAGTGTAATAGTATGGGTTGTACATTAGTAACAGTGCTTTACAATATTCACAGTCATACAGAACATTTGTATTTGAAGGCTAAATCCCACTCTAAAGTTAGCATGTATGTATGTATCTACCTAGTTGCTCATTTAACCTGTACCATAGGTGGAGCACTTATGTTTATCAACCAGATGATGTGTCAACTTCTTTTTGGATTTAGTGATACTGCAGAGTTTGCAGATCTACTCTGGTAATGAATTCCAAGCTGCAGGAACGATGGTAGAAAAAATATTTTTTTTCTTGTGTAATTTTGCTGAAGGAAGCCTTACTGGTGTAATGGCATTGTATACATTTGAATATAAGGGATATTTAAAGTCTTTGTGCTTAAGTTCTGCTGCCAAGGGAAGACACTTGTATTAGTTATTGTATGATAAACTTGTGTGGTCACATTATATGAACACATTCGGTTTATATTGTTTTTAGCTCCTGTGTGGTTAACAGTGTTTGTAATTCCTTGTATACCTAATGTAATGCTAATTATTTTTTATGATCAGAGCCATTGATGTGCTTAGATTAACTTAATCCATTTAATACTAATGTTATTATAGGAAATATATGTACATGGGTCCCATTCAGAACCTCAACTCCTTAAAAAGTTGGGGCTCATATAATCAAAACCATGTGATAGATTTTCCATAAAGTCAAAGTGAATGGAAAACACAAGACAGTAGGGATCGGGGAATTTACCCTTTTCCCCACTATAGAGCGATCTCAGAGTTGGTATATTTATGCTGGGAGTGTGGGGGTGCAGGATGTGACTTGCCCCCTTGCAAAAACATAGATATTTGTTGTTTTCTATAGTTTGACTTTTTGGAAAGTTGATCATATGGTCTAGAGTTTAGAGCATATGAAGTTTGACTTTCTGATGAGCTGAGCTTTGGAATGGGATCTCTGTACACTTAACTTCATTTAAAACGTGTTTTTGTCTGTTAGCACTTCGTTCCCTGTATTTGTTTTACCTAACCTATTTTATTATAAAAAATGTTTGTACCTTTGCTTTTTTGGCTTTGGTTCTAACAGAAAAGAGTCCTTGGAACAATTCAATTTCCTGATCAAAGAAAACTAAATACATAAGCAAGTAATTGTAGTTTAGTAGTTGGTTGTGTAGATTTATATATTGTATTGTGAAGCTTTCTATACTAGCCCTGTTCTGAAAATGGGCTATAGCCAGAAGTATTTTCTAAGTTAATTAATGCAAATATGTAAATAAATAAATAACTGCAAGCTTTCCTGCAAAAGATGAAACACTGACAAAATACATAAAGTACATTATTGTTATGACAAGTGTGATGCAGTTACACATGGATCCCATGAGGCTTGTAAAGACTCCAGGGCCATTAGCCTAGTACACACCTATGAACCTGTGAACCTATGAACGTGGGAAATGAGAAAAACAGAGAGCTTAACCAGGTTAAGTTGGAAGGTGGAGAATTTTAGCAGGAGAAGTTCAGTCAGTACAATGTATTCTTATTTGATTGTATGGTTTGTGCTGGTTGAAAAGCCGTATTAGCTGTCATAGTCACCATGTAGTATTAATAGAGAGTGAGAAGAGATACTGCCATGTAGTATTAATAGGGAGTGAGAAGAGATACTGCCATGTAGTGTTAACAGGGAGTGAGAAGAGATACTGCCATGTAGTATTAATAGGGAGTGAGAAGAGATACTGCCATGTAGTATTAATAGGGAGTGAGAAGAGATACTGCCATGTAGTGTTAATAGGGAGTGAGAAGAGATACTGCCATGTGGTATTAATAGGGAGTGAGAAGAGATAATGCCATGTAGTATTAATAGGGAGTGAGAAGAGATACTGCCATGTAGTACTAATAGGGAGTGAGAAGAGATACTGCCATGTAGTGTTAATAGGGAGTGAGAAGAGATACTGCCATGTGGTATTAATAGGGAGTGAGAAGAGATAATGCCATGTAGTATTAATAGGGAGTGAGAAGAGATACTGCCATGTAGTATTAATAGGGAGTGAGAAGAGATACTGCCATGTAGTATTAATAGGGAGTGAGAAGAGATACTGCCATTTGGTATTAATAGGGAGTGAGAAGAGATACTGCCATGTAGTATTAATAGGGAGTGAGAAGAGATACTGCAGTGTAGTATTAATAGAGAGTGAGAAGAGATACTGCCATGTAGTATTAATAGGGAGTGAGAAGAGATACTGCCATGTAGTATTAATAGGGAGTGAGAAGAGATACTGCCATGTAGTATTAATAGGGAGTGAGAAGAGATACTGCCATGTAGTATTAATAGGGAGTGAGAAGAGATACTGCAGTGTAGTATTAATAGAGAGTGAGAAGAGATACTGACAAGTTGTACCATCTGTGTGCATTTGGTGCATGATATAACCTGGGGGAAACATAAGCATATTTGGCATACACTTCACTCGAGATGCAAGGGACCTTGGAAGAGTGTGAAGATAAATTTGAGTGGACCCCCTCCCAAAATATAATGAAAAAATGCACTATTTAATAATTAATAGATCACTGATGTGTGTGAATCCTTATTAAAAATCAATATTACCCCATTGGGGACTCTGAGTAGTTAAACCCAGTTCAGAGGACAGACTGCACAAAAACTCCTAAAGCTTATTACTACAAAGTTTGATATTTAACCATAAAAGGATAGACTTAGACCTTACAATTGTCTTAATGAAAACTAGAGCTTCTCTAAACAGCACAAAAGGGTTATTACTGTGTAAAACTAATGACCAACGCATCTATAAAATGAGCTGTGGGAAATGTGAATACTAGGCAGGAGTGGGGAGACGTACTAAAGCAGTATGTTTCTGATGTATGGCAACAGTTCATGGATTTCAGACCATAATTGGGAGCAGTGCTACTTGAGTGTCCCTGAATGAGTGGCAGGGGAACTGTTACTTTTTCTCCAGGTGTGGACTGTGTCATAGTAAGTGATTTGTTCTCACCACCAGAATTGTGCCTAAGCGAACTAGACCATATGCAGTATTGTTGGTCAGTAATATTTGAGTTTGTGTGGGAGGTGCGACAAGACACTGATGGAAGTGGTTGTCACGGATCAAACCATTTTCATTTTCTTCCCCTTAGAGTGAAAAAGAGGACGACACTGACTCTGTTGTTTCTGCTACTGTTTGTCAACTGCCCAGGAGCCCAACATTTCATTCCTTCAGTGGTTGAATCAGCCAGCAGACAATGAGAAATGAGCAGGGATCATGCATGATGAGGCTGACACGCTAGACAAGCTTTCCTCTCATAGTTTAGAATTTCACAGTGATGTCGCCCTTCTTAAGTTTGTAAGACCCACGTGGCATCAACAAAGCTATTAGATTGTCTTTCTGTATTAATAATATGAGGAGTATCCCAAAGAGGCCACACAGAGGGCAGCGGATATTGCTAGAGATAAAAAGAATAGTATGTGCATGCAGCCTGTGTCTTATATACCCAGTTATGAAAGTAAACAGTACCTTTACAAATATTGGTAAACAATGTGTCCTGCGACCTGTGCACTTCCAGAATGAAAGTTTGCTGTTAAAGAGTAGACTGGATGAACTGTTGCACAAAAACTGATAGTGCCAGCAGATATTATGAATTTCATTTTATTGTCTTGAAAATATTAGCGTACACATATATGCATATATATATATATATATATATATATATATATATATATATATATATATATATATGTGAGTGTGTGTGTGTGCGTATATATATATATATATATATATATATATATATATATATATATATATATATATATATATATCTATGAGTGTGAGTGTGTGTATAATATGTGTGTGTGCATATATATGGGTTCTGGACGTTTGCTCGAATGAGCAAATGACCTTCATTGTGTCACTACTAGACAGAGGCACAGTATTCTAAATGTATTCTGTACATTTTTTGTACCATTTCATGGGGTGGCAAAAGCCACATCACTATGGCTAGGCTTACAAATGCCCCAGGGCAGATAGCCTAGTACTATACTATGAAACTATGAAACCCAAACGGCCGGGCATACTTATGCAAAAGTGCTTTTCACCGAAGAAGCACTTTTGCGTAAGTATGCCTGTTGCTGAGGCTGTACTACGGTGCGGGTAAGGGAAAATTCCCTTTTCCCCACTGTAGTGCGGTCTTGGAGGGAGAATATTAAAGTGGGCG